>NW_019416279.1:2083014-2281763 GCF_000390285.2 Anoplophora glabripennis
TTAATTTCTTACGTATCACATCACGATCTATTCCAAAGATCGGCAAAATTTTTTCAGTTTTGAAAGTAGGCAAAATTGTAAAAAATTTAACAAAGTAGAAAAAAATTGTAAATTTTAGCAAAAAAATTAACTCTAGTAATAAACACTTTGGTAAGTTTTAATATAGATATACAGCATTCCATTATTGCAACACGTCACGATCGATTCGAAAGATAGGCGAAGTTTCGAAAGTTGGGCAAAATTCTAAAAAAAAAACAGGATATATAAAAAAATTAATTTTAAGAGCAAAATTGCAACTGCAAGAACACTATTTTCAGTTTGTTTTAATATACCTATACAGAATTCTGTTGCAATACGTCGTAATCATTTTTTTTACATTCGAAAGTGGAGCAAAATTGTAAAATGCAGAGTACAGCTGTAATTTTAAACAAAAAAAAAAAGGAACTTTTAATAAATTCATATTAATTCTTCAACTTATTTCAGGACGCCCTGTATATTATTCTTGTTGCGCTATACTCATAATGTTCGTGATCCAGTGTGCACACGCCTTTTGAAGGCACGCCTCAGCCATTACTACAGAAGTGATTTAATTTAAGCTCATTACGAAATTACATCTAGGGAAATCGCTAAAGAGTTTTTTCTTTCTTACTGACACTCTTAACCATACTGAGCCACCTTACTAATAAAGCCCAGCACATTATACATCAAACGCTAAAATATATGTTACAATAGTATATCACCGGTATTAAACTTGCCTCGAGTGCTTTGAGAAGTCTGAGCTAAGTATAAATATGGTGATTCAGTAAGACTAGGGGATTTAGATTTAATTGTAAGTTATTAAACTTGTTTCACGTTTACCAATTTTTCACTTCATTCACATTTTTATGTGTTACAATAACTTGACCAATTTATTGGACAAATGTAGCGTGGCAACTTTCAGAACAAAAATCTGTGGTAGACTTTGATTTCCATCCTTTAAATACTTAAAATAAAAGCAAATGTCCATGTAGAATGTCACTGAAATGAATATTGTCGTATATTATTACCAGAACCCACTAAAATTGTCCAATAAATTAGAACTACTTTGCCAGTTTTTTATCCAATTTATTGCTAGGAAGTTTATCACAATTTATATATTATATTTACCTACATAGTGTGACCAATATGTTGAGTCAAAATTGATAAATATAAAACAGGATCATTTCTAACAAGATCGGCTTGATTTCAAAAAGTTTTTATTGAGATACATATTTTTTTAAATAATGCTTAAGGCCGGTACACAGGAAGACTCAATTTTTGAGCAAGAAACTTTTTAACAGAAAATAAAAATAAATACAACATACAACATTTTTCTAAACGTTTTCAAACATGTTTGTTTATTAAATTATCAACTAATGATTGGAGCACACATCGAATTTCCCAGTTCAAAAAACGTCCATGACAGAGCATTTTTTCTAAGGCTGAAATCACTTGGTCGATTCCTGAAACCTTTTTTTTGAAAAACACCCAGCCTACTAAGTCCGACAAATTTGAATGAAGCAGTCGAGGTGGTAGGGACATCCTCCTCTTCGGCTGGAGCGGTGGTGGGGGTAGGCCAGGACTCGCGGCCACCTTGGATAAAGGCGAAGGAAAGCCTGAAAGAAATCGCGCCACTCGACGCTTCTGAAACGGTCCTCGAACGCGGCGGGTGAAAATAACAATCGAACGGCGCTGTGGTGTTCGACAGTTGAGAGTTGTGGTGGTTACTGCGATGCCCCTCTTAGGAATGTGACAAATATGGTAACGTTTTTCATTTGTTATTTTGCGGTTGACGGACAATTTTTCGAGAAATCATACAAGAAAACAACACAAAAAAATTAAACAAACGTAAAATTTCAGTTTCAGGTTGTTTTGCTAATTTAACAAGGTTTTGAAAAAACTTAATTAAAAAAAAATGAATAAAGTCAATTGTGCCGAATACAAAAATTGCAACAAAATTAAATTCTAAGTTATCTCAAAATTTTTACTTTCGTGTACATTTCACGATATATTTTTTTAAAATGTTTTAAAACATAATGCGAATTATTTTTTGTAAGTAATACAACGGTATGTTTGAATTTTTCTGAGGCACCAGAATTTTATATTCGTTGAAACAAATGAACATCGCAAAAGCGTCAAAATAAACCGACTTTACTTTTCATAAAAAGACTACTGTACTGTAACTAATATAAGTATAAGATTTGATGCATCTATCTCTTACAGTAAGAGAGATAGGTCCAAAAGAAAGTGCCACACATAATCTGTCAAAGACTTGATTGTCTAGGAATTAATCGCTAATCTCTTTCTAACACAGGCTTATGGCTGTACTTTGTATATTTTTATAATTATTAGATAGAGCTGTACCACTAATTATAAGGAAGTAATTTTTTTATAAACATGTAAAAATGTGGCGGTAAATCTATTTATTTTGACACCAATGTTCATTTTTTAATCTAATTCATAAACAGTCCGTACAATATTTGTTCAGATAGAATTCCAAGAAAACAACAGAAGAAACACGCCTTAGCAACTGCAAAACATAGTATGCACTGCAAGTTGCTGCGCTGAACGCCACGCCGCCAATGTCTTTCTACCTCCGGTGTCGAATGCGGTTAATTCCAAGAATGTGACGCAGGGGTCTTCTTGAAATTCTATATCAAGAAATATCGTACGGACTGTATGTAACTTTTATAGGTATTCAATATTTTTTCCAATCTTCAAAAATAACTATAGGAAAAAAACTCTGTTAGTGTCTGCCCCAATTTTTTTAACTTCGATCTTTAAAGTCCTTTTCTCAGTAAGTCTTTTGATAATAATTTCTATTGAAAATGTACTTTTTTTATATACTCCATATACAGGGTGTCCCCTTCATGTTTTAAAAATACTTGTGTGCAAGTTCCTCATGGGAATATAATAGGGATAGTTCATGTAAAGTTTTTTTCTTAGATGACCTGTTTTCGAGATTCAGTGTGTTGAAGTTGTTACTTTCTATATGGTTTTCCTTAATTATCTCTAAATCGACTAAAGATTTAAATAATAATGTGCAAACGGGTGCTTTCTGAAAAGCAGTGTCATCGATACTGGTAATTGAAGGGGTACAATCGAAGAAAAAATATATTAAAAGTCAAAATTTATTACATTTCTAAACGGTTCTGTAAACTCTAAAGGATACTAGAAAAAAAGGTGTACTTGTCGAAATTCGACGGTAGCATGTACCATTTTCGAGAAAAATGAAGTTGCATTTTTTTTGCTCTCATAAAGCGACACAAGTACATTAACAAAATATTAAATTGAAACAGGACCGTACCATTGAATGAGCTGAAGACATTTAGCTACCAACTCTATTTGCATTTAAGACTATAATTTTAATTTCTTACGTATCACATGAAACAGTTAAATTGTAAAACATTAACTAAAAAAAATCAGTTTCAGTTTGTTGTAAACTAACATTTAAATAAGTAAATCAAAATAAACAGATTATGGTAATTAATTATCTATTATTAACTAATTTTAGATTTTGTAATCTACTACACTACATTACTAAAATAAACCATTGTTGGATGGACTGAATTGTTGATGGACATTTTATTCGAATATCAAAGTGTGTTTTCAGTTGGTTTTTTAAAGTTTTACTCGAAAATTAGCCTTTTTTCGAAAAACATAAGAGAGTGGTAATTTGTAGAAAACTGAAGGACGAATCCGAAGATATCATGGTTGGTACCCTAAATCAGTGGCGTACTATTTTATTTAGAAAAATATGCCACTAGAGCATGTAAATTTCAGAAAAAGTCCTCAGATTTTGGACAACGTTTACGTAAATACACGTACACAATTTCAAATTATTTCACTTACTAGTTTTGAAATTATTTAAAAAAATTAAAAATATTTTTTGAAGTTTAAACCCTGTATATTTTTAACAAAACGTCCTAGATAAAAACTATACAGGAAAGACTTTCCTTAAAATTCACCAAAGAATGCGAGGTTTCATTTTTGGTCACCATTTGTGAATCACTCTGTATAGGAGAATTTAAAACCACAAAGGGAATATCAAGTTAAATAATAATTATCTCAATTATTAGGCTTCCGTGTGCCGTGGTATCATATCCTTGTTTTACAAGAAGGATTTTATTTTTTACTCGATCCCTCTACATGACATTAACCGTTTTGTGGTGTATAATGTCTTCTAAAGTAACAGCTTTGTAATTTTTCTTAATTAAAATAGTAAACCAACAACAAATTTGGGAAACCTTCGTATCAATCGATGTAATGGTTTTTATGCAAACCTAGAAATATTTAAAAAACTAAAATAAAATTACACTTGACAGACGTCAACAATTAGGGAACAATGGAACAATAAAGACAATATATACTCTTTGAAAAGAAAGCGTATTCATTTTGCATTAAACTGAAGATACATTAATATGCAAATAAAAATAATTTTCTACACAAGATGAATTACATTTTTCGTCCACAAAAAAAGTTTTTTTTCCATCTCTTATTGCAGAATCCTCAATTCTTTAGTAGAACATTAAATTTTACACAAAGTTAAATTCACTGTACTTCACTTTTCCCTTTGACTGATGCATACGCTGTCTAGATCAGCAAAAAGAACGACGATTATTCTGCCATATCGACTTGTAACGGATGCGGATTGTTTACAACGATTAAAAATTCTTAGACTGCCTCTTCAAATCGTGAGAAAATGCAAATATCAGCAATCAAACTGTGTTAAACGTGTGCGAAAAGGTTATGCCCCAAAAGAAATCGGTGACAATAATTTAGAACACGCCCACAACTATAAATTTTATCTTCAATTGCGTTAAAAGAAAGTTGGACACTCGGTATACATCTCCAATTTTTTCGCCGTCCGATTGGCACTGCAGATAATCATAAATAAAACTGTTATTTATTCCCCACATCTTACGATAAAGTAATAAGAAACAATCATTTTTGACGGAACACGTTTTTTAAATGAATGTTTCTTGTACTCGTGACTTATGTATTATGCCATATTCATTGATTTCTTTCTCTAAAATGCAAATCACTGATGACTCACCATCGGAAACAATCTTAAATTAAATTCATTCATTACATAAGAACTTTTACTGCGTAGATATGGTCACCTGTTGCTGTCACTGTCGATTTTTTTATCCCTTCAGGGTATCTAGTCCAGAAAATAGAGTATCAGAATATCACAAATAAGAAAAAGTCATTTTTTAAACAGTTGCCTGATTTAAAAGACCTTTCATTCTCTTCGCTCACCTGATCTGACAGAGATTTATTAACGAAACAGTTGCCTATCACATAATTTTTGTAGGAAATCAATTGTATCTTTTTTATTCTAATGCGAATATAGGAGAAAAAATAAATAAAACCTTAACAGACGTACGAAATAAAGATGACATTTTATTAACTATTAAAAGGAACTTTGCAATAAACACATCTAATTCTGAAGGCGCAAAAATAAACTGGACATAATTTAACTGCTTCTTAATGTGGTGTGTTATAAATACCTATAAATTGTTATCAAATAATGACGAAAACATTATAATATCTTTAAAATATTAAGCAATTGTTATTCATATAGTAGTTCAACAAACTGGATATCTTAAATATCTTAAATCTAATCTGAAACTTTGTTTTATCATTGTTAATAGTGCCACAACAACTTGCTACTAAAGCGCCATCTACTGTCCTCGCGGGCAATCATTATTACCTAAATCGTTTTGTCCAGTGTAGTCGTCGTCCACAGAACCGACCCCAAGCCATGCCGTTGCTCTTCCCCAGAGACTTCCTTGTCGTCGATACCGTTAGGGATAAAATATGATTCCACATTTACCACCGATCGGTTGGAAATAGTTAATAAATTAAGGCATTGTCAAGCTTTGCCGCTTTTGCTAAGCTACAGTTACGCAGATCGAGAAAAGATATATGGCAGATGTTTCTTCTAGTTAACAGACTAATACCAGAGGCATTCACTACCATGCGGAAGAATGGTGCTTGGATATCCCTGTTTGTGTAAAAGAAAGTCAAACATCTAGACACCTGCGATAAAGTCGTCGAAGGTGTTATTAGAGCCTATCCCTCCTTATTCTATCCACGTTGAACATAAAATAATTGTTTTAAAACTGCTTGAATCAAAATGTCAAATCGGATCACTTTTTTCTTCCGGTGTACCTCAAGGACCAGTACTGAGACCTCTGCTAGTTAACACTTTTACAAATGACGCCGTACCTTTATTTTGACCTATTACATTAACTTAGTTTTCTCTTGCCTATTTTTCAGATGATTTTCCTCCGAAGGCAGCTGTTTTTTCTACTAATCCTTCTCATCAAGTTAACCGAGAGCGACAGGAAGTCCAAACGTACGAAAGAATACAGACCTCAAGCGCCGTCTTACGAGATATACAGATCCGATTATCTACCCAGCGATTCACAAGTCACTACGTTTCTGCTCAAAGGGGAACTGAAACTGTAAGTAATGAAAAATTTATTAAAAAAGGTGGATAGTTGTTAAATTTTTGTCTATGTAACTTTTTTAATGTACGTTTCTTTGCAAACGAGACAAGAAGTTCCGCAAGGTTCAGTTATTGACCCTCTCTTATTTAACTTGTCAATAAATGATCACATTGCAGTTGAGTACAATGTTATTTAATATCATAGAGATTGTATATCTCACATTAATGAAGCTTTCAAGACGCAAACATTTAAGAATTTAAAAAAGATTGTTGCTTTCAGAGCTCTGATATCTCTAGAGATACATTTCATAAAAATTAAACTCACTCTCCATATTTGAACAATGTATTTAAAATTATTATATCAAAACTGGTATTTTTTTACTGTAATGCCCATCGTGTGAACAAATCCGTTTCTTTCTTTGACCGTGTTGAGCTGAATCAGTGTATTTATGTACCACGAAAGTTGCTGTAAGTAATACCGATGATAACTCAGTTAGCAGGTAACTGATACAAGTTAATATCTTAATCTTGTCAGCGCAAGGTTAGGCACTGAGGACGTTTTTTAAACTTTAGTGGCGTTAAGCACCTATAACTCTCGTATGTTGAAGGGATGTAATAATTTTGCTCTTGAAGCATGTTAGTGTATAACAGAGAACGCGCGGTTGAAATCGTAGGCTTATGTTATCTACGTATAGTCGAAAATCAAATAGATATTTAGAAAGCGGTACCAAACTGTATGTAAAATGTTTTTTTTTTAATAAAATACAATTTTTTTAGTAAATAGTGTTGTCAGAAACTACTCTGCGGACTACATACCCCGTCCAACATTTAATTACACCCTCAGTATCTGGGAAATATCTGAAGTTATTAAGTAGCAATGACATTTAAGATGTGACATATACTTTATAGGTTATATTCCACGCGCAATCAAAACAGATCTAGTTGGCACACTTCTACAGGGTGTGTCTTAGTCAAAACGAACGCAAAAAGTTCAAATACAATAGGTAACCATTCTCTCCCATTATGAAGATATACCAGCTCGAAGATGACCTGCTGATAATATCTTCTAAATCAGTTGAAGTACCAGTGTGGAATTTTATACGCGTTTTTGGCTATTAATGACTTGCACAGTCTGTTTGATTATAAAAGCCCCGGTTACCCAATTTTGGACACATTGTAAAGTAACATATTTTTGAATGGGGTGTTATTTTCTTTATAGTGCAACACAATTTTTTTTTTCACATTGTAGATGTATGTTGACGTTTTTGCACGTTTTGTTTGATTTTTTTATTTTCTTTCCAACCATATAAAATTTAAATGCCTTTGCATATTGAAATTTTTGAGAAAAAATGAGAAAACTTGCAGCCTTTGACTTTAGTTTGTGGTGCTCTCTTTCTAAATCATATCAAATAGAAGGTGCTGGAAAAACAATTTTGCATACTGCTATCTGCCACATATCGGTTTGTTTATAATTGGTGTCACCTTTCAAATTTAACTCATAACAAAATGAATGATTTTTAATGAAGAAGTTGATGTGCTGCTGCTGTTTATTATGAATGTAGAAAAAAACAGTGTTGCAGCTTTACAATTATATCGACAATGTTATTCTAATAAAATTTCCCCAAATGGAAGAAAGTTTAGTAAATTTAAAGCAAATCTAAGACAGTATGGAACGCTAAAGAAGAAAAGAGGTTCTTTAGGATATGCTTGCAATGCAAATCAAAAATTAGATTTACTTAAATTAGATTAGATTAAGTGTGCAAGAAAATCGGAATATTTCCGTATGAAAATTATCCAGGAATCATAACTTAACTGAGTATGTTGTGTATAAAATTCTACATAAACATAAATTAGCTATTATATAGCTGTTTTAAAATTGACAATTTATTGATCATTTACTTCATGAAGCCGCTTCATCAAGTAATTGGACAAGTGTAATGCACCAAATCTGCTGCCAAATAACTTCATGAATTTATTCAAGTTCTTGATGAATTAGAGCATGTTCTAATTTTCGTCAATTTCTTCGTGAAGTTCGGAAGTACCAACCCAACAGATTTCCAGCCTCAGATCAGTACTGAGGTTATGTTATTGGAATATATAAATAATTGTGTGGCGTCGTACTAGTTTTGCATTGTTCTTACTGATTTGTTACTTACAAACACTAATATTTATATGATGTGTCAAAACGCTACCGCTGTTGTATCACTACAATTATGAGTGGAAATGTGACATTTTTGAAATTTATTTGCTACCTTGATTCGTTGGTAGAACTGATTCATGCGTCAAAAAACTTGACAAGTCTGTAGCAGTGTAAAACCACACTGTTTACCAATAAATTCGTGAATTAATTCATGAAGAACTTCGTCAATTTATTCATCAATAAATTGTCAATGTAAAACAGCTATAAGAATGTATGCGTTGTTTATGAGACATCCACTGATAAGTGTTGACATAAGCCTACTTTGAGAAAAGTCACTTATTTTATACACCCTAATATTGTAAGTGTTTAATTAAAAGTATTTTTTCTCGAAAACCGTCCACATTAGGAAGTTCTAACAAGAGTACATTATTTTGAGAAAATAAAATTGTACGTTAGAAATTGGATCGCGAATGGCAAAAACCTAACCTTAAAAAAATTAGAACTTAAAATGTAATAGGAATATAACATAACTAGCGCCCTCTATGAAATATCCAAAAAATAATTTAATCAACGCCTTTGGCATCCATAAAAACCCCGGAAAACCAAATTTCATAATAATATTTCGCACCGTTTGGAAATTTTCGTAACAATTGTATTTAAAAAATTTTATTTTGTCGCTCTGTATCTCGAAAACAAGAGGAGATAGACATATAGTTCATAAGGGAGGTGTTTCTGAAACACCCTGTATATACTTTACAGGGTGTCCAAAAATGGGTAGCCGAGTTATAGCCCGGAGTCATTATAACCAAACAGACTGTATTTATACATTCACGAATAAATGGGTTGAGTACATGTTACTTATACATAGTCACCTTGATAAAAAGACCTGTATAGATGGTCGTCCCACAATTTGGAGGTTATAATTTCGAAGATATCGGTCTTTACCAGTCCAAAATAACACAGACGTCATATTAGCTCTAAGAACACGATTTTCAGCCCCAGACGTACGCCCCTGACCTAGTGAACAGAAATACTGACACATAACCTAGAAAGAGGTGTATAATTACGGGTTCTAAAATATCCCCATCTGGCAAGAAACCCATAGACACCTAAATCACGGTCCCGCGAAACTCCAAACGTCAAAACAATAATAACGAATTCCGTTTCTAGTATTTTTATGATTCCGAGAAAGCGGCGGTCCTACAATGTAGCGAAAAAATCGGTGGGACCGTTAAAGGGTCATTAAAATGTCACTTTAATAAAATATGGCTATTGTCCCAAATATCTCGAGTGCTATTAAAAAAATATATCGACGTTAGACGCCAAATGCGCTGCTAAATGGACGACCTCCTTTGACCCGCTCGCTATAAATTCGCGTCCCTATAATGTTCTCTTTATCCCCTGGAACAAACAAAATTTAGGTATGAGTAGGCATTTTTTAATTTAAAATTGATATTTTTTTATTCAAACTGCACCAAACTTCAAACGTGGTCTATGAATCAAATGCAGCGCTTTCACTTATTAAAAAAAAAATGCTTAGTTACAGGGTATTTGGAAAAACGGAGCCTTAGATTTAGGACAACAAAAACTGTCATTTGTTTTTGAGTTTCAAATGTTGGTTTTACAGTAGTATACAGGGTGGGCCACCAGTAACGCTTCGGTGGCTAAGGACCAAACGGCTACGTTTTAAAAATATTTTGAAATATACAGGGTGTCCAGGAAAAGCGTACCATATCAAAGTTATGTATTTTTAAATTAAAACACCCTGTACTTTACAGCATTTTTGAAAACACCGTAAAAAAATAGGTGAACTTTATTAAAGGTTCTGCATACCTAGGACTTTTGTTTGTGAGATATTTCAATTTTAGTGAAAATTCAGGCTTAGCGTAGAAATTTAATATTAGCAACAAAAAAATAATTTTAAGGAAGAATCTTTGGAAAGAGTATTTTAGATCCTTGAAGTTATAAATTATTATATTTGTCGTGACTTAGTATTGTACAGGGTGTTCAAAAAACTCCTGGATACTTTTCTCAACTTTAAACAGCAATAACTTGGTTATTTTAATTGGGACATCCAGTATATTTTTACTTTGGGAGTTTTAAGTTCTCTATCGGTTCGGTATCGGAGATATTTGTGCCGTTTTGGTTTTTATTGGATTTTTTTGTAGGTGTCCTTATCGAGGTCTTTCTTGAATTGGTAAAGCGTCAATCATGATAATATTCAAGAAAGTTTTCTAATAAAAATATTTTTTGATAAGCATAATAATTATAAAAAGCTTTTAATTTTGTATAAATATGTTTTTAGTACGTAACTGAATTAAATTAATTAGAACCAACATGAAAAATATTTATTAAAGGAAATGTTACTTTTAGAAGAAACAAAGAAAAATTTTAATCGATGATCAAATTGATAACCATTCTCTTGGATACAGCATCTCATTCGATCTTCAAATGATATTCTCACATTCCTTGGAATATCTAGGGTGATTGTGGCAAGTGCATCTCTAATCCTTTCCTTCATATTATTATCGCAAGTAATAAGTTGAACACTGTGTACTAAATTTTTTATAAAGCCCGAAACAAAGAAGCCCATTACGGTGAGGTCTGGACCTAGGTGGCCACTGACATGCACCATTCTTACTTATCAATTTATTACTAAATTTTCGATTTAAATAATTTCTCACTGAATATGAAAAATTTGCAGGAGCGCCATTTTATTGCATTCTCATTTTTTTCCTTATATTTAAAGAAACGGCATCAAGAAAAATCCAAACCAATTCAATAAAGACCTCGATGAAGACAAGAAAAAATTAGATAAAAATAAAAATACCGTTAGAGATAGGTATAGTATATTTTACAATCACCCCGTATAATATGCACATAATGTAATTATAAAAATACAAATTTATGGCACTTTCTCCAAAATCCCTGTATAGATAGGTCAGAATATCGAGTGAAATTACAGACAGAAATGGATTAGGATGACATAAGATACCACTTTTATATCCTCAACTAATCTTTGGTGTCCGCAATGCTTCGCTTCTATTTTATAATGCTTTCTTTTGACACCTCGTTCAACTACTAGTAGCTATTATTATCTTGGCAAGGTCTCTTCATAACGCATCAGTAACGCCATTTGAATGTGTAGCAAATGCCATAATGTCCCATATTAGCAAGTGCGACGAAATATGACAAATTAACGAGGACTTTGATGTCACACAAAGTTATTTTGGAGCAATGAAACACAATTAATGCTACGTTTAGATCGTTTGCTCTTCAATCTTCGTCATGTATAGGGTAATTTATTTGAATATATCAAAAATAAAATGGTTGGACGTTAATCAGTCCAAAAGGGAATGCAATAAATTCATAAATATGTATGTGACCCCTTAGATGATGCGTCCGTGATTTACTCAAGTTCATATATGAAGTATCTAGTCCTTGTACGATTGTGAATTATGTCTGTGGCATTGCAGAAACTGAATTTGAGGACATTTGAATAAGCGTAACAAAAATTACCTGTTTGAGTCGTGAAAAATATTGATTTTATCGATTTCATTTTGGAAGGAAATAAAATTACTGTTTTAAATAAAAATTAATGGTCACGTGGTTTGGAATCATTTACGAAGGCCCCGTACGAATATCGCCGTCGGATGACAGGCTCGTCGGCATTTTTCCAGAGCAGCAACAAATGTAACAAACCAGACATTTACGCTTCCTCCAGATATTTACCCAGTCGGCCACACTCCAGCCATAAATTTCGGTCCTTTCGCTAACAAGCAACTGTAAAATTTATTTTCGAGACGCAATTAAACATTTTTTCGTCTCGGTTTGCGCAGACATGCCGCGGATCGAAATAACAGATCTTACAACTCACTCAAAGATACGTTTTCCATCTAAAAATATTTATGTGTATCATAAACCGCCAACCGAAATAAATGAACAGTACAGTCATTATGTGGCACTGAACATGTGTTAGCGGGCTATAACCTAGACCTAGGACACTAAAAACTGAGTTGGATACGCCATTGTCGAAAGATGCGTATGTTCATGCCGGGGTGAGCGCAAAGTATGTACCAAACAGGCACGAAATCTTTAACGCTTTTTTTGCTGATCCAAATGTGGTACCTAAATGTATTTCATGAAGAAAATTGAACATTCTTTTTATTCTATAACTTAATTGTATACAGGCCATAAAATTCACTCAGTTATGAACACCTAGAAATAGAAATATTTGATTACCGGTAGAATTCTGTACGATGATTTTTTAAGTAAAATTTTTGTTTGAAAAAAAAGTATTTCAGGCCGAAAAAAATGAATATCTCAGAAACATTTTGATTTTTTTATCTAAAAAAATTTGAGGTTATTTAAGATAGAGAAAGGTATACTTTCACCAAGTCTCGTCAAAATTAAAATATTTTTGCGGAAATGAGAAATAAAAAACGAAAAATCAGAAAAAAAAACTGTTTTTCGCATTTTTCTCGGAAATTTTGAGGTTATGTTAAAAAGTGACTTCTACAAAAGTAGATTTTTGCATGATCTACAACTTTTGTATTGGATACTTTTTTGTTTGACCTCACCTTTCACCAGAAATCCCAATGATACAATTTTCCATAACTTTTCAACCCCCCAAATCAACCCTCCGCCACCCCTGCTCACACATTTATTTTTTTTAGGTTTATTATAAGCCCCTTTACTATTTCTACTTATAAAAGGCCAGGTAACAATTTTTTTTCCCTCTAAATGAGTTATTTTGATCGGTCTATATTTCATTTTTGTTACTTAAACTAGCAGCAACACAACTTTCTGCAATTATTGTGACTGATTTCCACCCACCATGTATTAGCCAGTAACGTTAATGTTCTTCGAAATGAATGGCCTGTATATGTTTTAGGATGTTCTAGTTTCAAAAACTGTGCAATCTTATTAGGAATCATAGAAAGCGTATTCTTGCCGAATGGTTGGTTGTAATATCTACCTGCTTGAGAGCACATAAAAAAGCGTGAAATTTTTATTTTAATTTCCGAAAAGAAAATAGTTTGATACTCCTTTTTATGAAATTTTGATAACAATATTCAGTGATTGTTAATTAAACTCTCTCTAGATTTGAACATCGCGATACTTTTTCACGTTATTTTCACGTTATATCCACGTTACGAAACGTCAATTTGTCGATTTTTTGAAGTAGTTTTTAATTAGCAAAGCAAAAAAGCTACGTGTTACTGTATTACCCTCAAATCATAGTATGACGTGATTTTGACGCTATATATGTTATGAATCGGTGTTATACCTCATTTATTATTGATTTCGCCACAAATATCGGAAAAGCCCTTAAAACAATAATAAATACTTAAATAAATATAAATTATCTTATTTAACGTCAGTTTCACGTTACCACAACCGTAATGAATTCTCAATGTCTTGAAACGCGAATGTTTTAAATTCTCTAGCTTATATTTAATTTTATTTAGCAAAGCAAACGATATTAAACTGAAATGCATAATATGAATGATAAATATATATGAACATATTTTCTACTCTATAAAATTAATTCTACTTTTATGCTTCATTATATTAAATTTAACAATAATGCTATTTTAGTTAGTCTAACTTTTGTAGGTTTGTATATAGTCACGTCAGTTTTACATTTTATGACCGTCATGAATCGTCAAGGTCATGAAGTGTCAATCCAGCGAATGCTATAAGGCTTCCTGAATTATCTTTGTAGTATTACATAGCGCAACAAAACATATTGAGATTATGCCGTTACTGCACCTTTTTGAGATTCTATGAGGTACGATTTGGCACTGCATATATTTTTTTATTGATTTCATCAATTCTAACGTTCTGTATAACATGTATCGTCCTCACACAATTTTTATTATTTGTTTTGCCCCACCATATTGACTGAATCAGCAAAAGAAAACTAACTAAATAAATACAAATTCCATTTTCACTTTAAAAAAACTAACAAATGTGTCTCGAGCGCAGATTTCTTCGAGGCGGTAGTTATTTAGTCCATTTTCTAGATCTAGACTGTTGGGGGTCAAACATTCGACCCTACTCTAAATTCAGATTAGTAACTGGGGATTGAAGACTTTGTCGTTATTTATAAGTCAGTTAAAATTACAAAGGTGACTTGTGTTTGCATTCTTTCAAAAAGAAAGGATCCATTCTCTAGGATATTGTACAGAACCGTATCCAGTTAACTTGTCGCGACAAATCTGAATTATTCCCAAAACGTCTTCAAAAAAACTATCCACAGTTTTGAATTTCAGACTCTACTACTTATCACCCATCGACAATGGGTCTCTGTCAACTACCATCATCACTTGCTCGTCTCCAGTACAATGGTCCATGAAATTGAACCAAAACGGCTCAACAGGTACTTCATGTATAATTGAATAAAAACTCAAAATAAAGCAATTCGTCTTTCAGCAAAACCATCAAGCAAAGAGCACAACAGAACATTCCTCACCGAGGATATGACGACCAAGAACTTCACAGCCTTCAAGGAGCTGTACGTGCTGCAGCTCACCGCCCCAGAATCCGACACTTACGTCCACATCTACATAAGCACCGAAGCGGACGGCCCCCAAGCGTTAAGAAACTCCTACCTCCAAAAGCTCCGCTTGCAGAAGAGGCAGAAAAAGAAGCGACTGACGATAAGATGGGAAGCTAGGTAACCGGCTGATTAAAATTTCAATTGGTGATAAAACTAAAAATTTATTATTAAAAAAAAATAAATGTACTTCGAGTCTACCTGTCATCGCATGCCTCTAGTTGGCAGCACAAGAGTACGCTACAGGTCTTCCCATAGCAGAAGCCTTTTTTCACTCGCTACTTATCATAAACGAGATATTTATCTTCGCGGCGGTGATCTCCGCATGTTCGTTACATAATGTTAATAGTGGCAGATAATAGGATGGGTTTTTTTCTCGTGCTAGTCGAGCCGTACGGTTGAGGAAGGTCAAGACCGTGGCGTTTAGTATGGCAAAATGTCGCCGTGTTAGCCATTTTAATTGCCACCGTTGTCTGAATCCGAATTAGTTCATTACCGCCATAGTTTTTGTGTCTGTAGCTCGGAGCTGGTAACAATATCGATGCTGGTAAGGGGGTACAGGGTAGCCCATGCAAGGTGCTGACATTGATTTTATTACTGAACATCTTATTAAATGAAAAATAAACTAAAATAACAAAACAAATAATAACATTTAAATTACAAAATAGAAAAAAAGAGAAAAAATAATGGTAGATAATAATAATAATACAGCATATCGTGAAAATAGAGACTAAATCAAATTACATATTCATGTATGATCAAAAATTGATAAAGAAATAAAGAAAATTGCGGTATCGTATACAGGGTGTTTCTGCTAGAAGAGCGTTCTTTGAAAAAGGACACGCAAATTAGCAACTTTTATTAAACAACTGATGGTCTAAAAAATTACGTTTTAAATTGAAAAAACTTTTCACATAAAGGTTTAAACAAATTTATAGCCGTCCTGGTGCGGCGTCCTGCTGTACCTTTGATATCGAAGCTGCCGCGCGCCGCAGTGCGAAAGCGCTGATGGCGGTTAAATTTTGTGTTCGAAAATGCTGGATATATTCAAATCTCGTTTAAAAGTAACACAAAATTTAAACGAATAAACGAATTACTTGCCAATAGACGATGTGCTCTGCAAATACTGTTCAAAGTTGTTTCCAGGTGCTAATAAACATGCTTCCAAACGAAGGTCAAAACACCCCACCACGCATTCGCTGAAATCAAAATTCATATAAATTGTACTGACATTATCCGTACATTATCACCATATCTGCTAGTTCTTGATTAAAAAACATTTTACACGTCGGCTAAGTAATACTGCAACACAACGCACGTGCACAAGATGCACAGGGTCGGCTTACTTTTATAACTAATGTTCTTAATTAATTTTCTGGAAAACATAAGCATTTAGACCATCACTTGCTCGATAAAAGTTGTTCATTTTCGTGCTCTCTATGACCCTTTTAAACGAACGCACTTATTTCGGAAACACCCTGTATTTTATGCTTCCCAAAAAGACCCGAACCTCTCGATTGAGTACTATCAAAAAAAAATTCAGATAAATGTTGTAAGATATCACAAATCTTGGTTTTGACCTTGACTTTAAGTTTCAAGGACAAATCAAGGTCAACTTGAAAATATTAAATAGAAATTCAATTGTTTATACCAGCAATCAATAGAGTCCCGTATTTTACGTCCGAATCTGGGTTCGGAAATTTTTCCCGGCATGTCCTTGGTTATTTGCGAGTCAAACTCATTTTTCTCTAAATATATTTTAGGCAAAATTTGTACGATTTTGAATGACACATTTCAGTCGAACAGTTATATTTAGTTTTATTATTTATATCCATTACTTTTTGCGAAATATGACCTTCAAACGACCTGCAAAGACATCTGGAAAAATATAACATATGCACGTAGAAGGTGCTATGTTGTCGTTGGCAAAAAAAATACGTATTCCAATTGATATTGACTTGACCATGGTTTGACATTGCAACTTGTGTTGAAGGTCAAATCCAAAAATTTCACCATCTAATTCGTCATTCAAAATCCTACAAGTTTTGCTTGAAACATTTTTTCCACAATTCGATCTTGTCGAATTATCACAGAAGAATGAGTTTGACCTTTGACTTTCAAATGACCCACCAGTGCACGCAAGTATCGGGGGGGTTCGGGTCTTTTTTTTACGCCCTGTAGATAATAAATTTTAGTTCTGTCAAAATGGATGAATAAATTAAAGCAAAAGTCACCTGATTATTTACTACAGAAATATATATTCAGGAAAATATAATTAATGAACTTATTGAATTGAATAAAAAAATAGAAACAATCAAAATTTGGACAAACAATATTCAAATGATGTCAAAATATGACATATTTCAAAAACAAAGACTAAACTAAATTATAGATTCATCCAGTGTTTTGATTTATATTTTAATGCATAAGTAAAGAGTTTATTATCAGAATTAGAAAAAAGTTATACAAAAACAAAGGTTTTTCTCAGTATTTGATATATGTCTACTCAGAAGACATTCTGCAAATAAGAGAGAAGATGTTAATTCATGTTGTCTTGCTTCGCTATAAATTAAAACACTAGTAATTAATTCCGCTTTGTTGCAGATTTGAACACTTGAAAAATTGATGTAAACACTAATCCACAATAATAGGAGCACTATGAAAACCACAGTAATAGTAAATAAATAGGCATTCGTCAAATGGACCTTAAAATACGTTTTAATACAATACAGTCTTTGAATACACTTTTTTCTAATTCTTATAATTTAACTGTATCGAATTTCAAAATATAAGTAAAACTGTAAATTCAAAAATATATATATAAAAAGATATTGATATTTTAACGGGTATTTAAAGAACTTACCAAATCTTATAACTCTTCAATGTATGTTATAACCGCAAATTCTTTAACAACTCTTTACTCTACTTGGCTCTGATCGATTAGAACATTCAGTGGACCACCCCGTACATATATATTTGTTTCAACAATAAGGAAACAGTGACATGGATTCCACGATTGGTTTTTTACTTGCTGGAATGTATTTTCAAGATGAACACGACACTTGCGACACTACACATTCCAAGAATACGCTGTAAACTGTTATGCCAACTACCTCGAATTTATGATTTATCTGTATATTCGTATAGCTATAAAATTCGTATAATACAAAAGATTGAACTATTACTGAAATATATAATAGGGATATATCACTGTAGTTCTTTAATCGGATCGAATTTTCAGCCTTGTGGACCCTCAAGGGACAGATTACTGTTTGACAGTAAGCTCCAAGAAGAACTACAAAACTCTGTGTTCAGCTCAAGCTGAGAAATTTGGAGTAGTACCTCCATCTGTCACTGGGCAAGCGCTAGTAGCATCCCAAGCGGCTATAAATTGGAAACCAAAAGGAAGGGACATTGGTAAAGATAATTTTTACTGCAGGGGTAACCTGCTAAACGTCCAGACCTGAATCCACAATTTTTTCTTTAAAAAGTTGATAAAATGAATTGCAAATCAAAACGCATAGATTCTGACAAAAATACTCTTATAATTTTTTCCTAGTGTTATGCTTGTAGAATCAAATTTTCTTTATGCAGTAGAAAATAATGAATTATTCTACTATTTCCAGTTGTAATCAGTTTTAAGTTTTTTTCTTGTTTTCCAGAGAAGTCAGCTTTTCCTTTAATAGCCTGCGTAGGGCGGAAAAGGCAGTACACAGTCCCCAATTTGAAGCAGGGGCAGACCTATTACTTCGATCTATTCGCAACAAATAGACAGTCAAACTTGACGTACTTTTTTGGTTCTACATCGACAAAATTCGACAGTCGAATCAAGCCGATTTCCCTTCGAGACGGAAAGTCAGTATTCGCCAACTTAAGAAAATTCGATGGAAAAATTGTGTTCAAATTCAAGGTAAACAGTTGGTCAAAAGTAAACTTATTTCTTATGTATGAAAGAGTTGTAACTTTATAGCAGCAGCTATAGACCCATTGGTCCAACACCTGTTCCTTGTAAGATAATGGAACGAATTTATAGTGATCTTGTCCCATTTTTATTAAATAACAAAAATGTACCATTGTACTCAATACGGCTTCTTACCAAACAGGTCTGTGGTGTCCAATTTGCTTCAAGTTTTACACTATGGATATAATATACAAGGTGTGGCGTATATAATCTATAAAAGTTGTACAACAGCTTCCTGATGATATTTGTAATAGAAAAGTCTTATACGAAAAAGTTCTATCTTCGCATTTTTTTTGTAAATTAAAGTTCATTTATTCAACGAAAATGAAGGCCTACCCTGTGTTATTTATTAAAAGATTTGGAAATGTTTTTATTCGACCCGAGAGGCGACCTTATAATTTAGGTCGTTATAAACTAATACTAATACCTAATACTAAAAGAAGGTTAGGTTACATTGTCAAAAAATTTGTGCAGTCAACTGATTTTGTATTGGTATTGAATTCATTATTCACTTAATTATTAAATATTAAGCGTCGTCCATCGACCCATCAGTTCTAAAAAGTGTAAAAGAAAATATTTTGCCCCACAATTGAACTTTAATTTACGAAAAAAAAAAAACGCAAAAATAGAACTTTTTCATATAAGACTTTTCTATTACAAATGTCGTTAGGAGGCTGTAGTTTAATTTTTATAGATTATACACGCCACACCCTGTATAGATTCATTTGGCACTGAATTTGAACTTTTCGCGTTATCTAAATTTTGCTCATACGTAATTTTATTTTTAATATTAGAATCTCATTGTATTTATAATCATGTCAGATATTGTAACTGAACCATCAATATAACAATAATAATAGTAACTGTCTATCACTGGTCTCTAAAATATTGCATACTAGAAGAGAAACCGCAAGATGTAGATCATAATTTCAGAATAAGCAGAATAACAATCCCAAGAGACTGCCAGACAATCTAAATCTTAATTACCTGGTTTTCCTCTGAAGCGAAGACAAGTATTTTGCTACCACGTAATTCCAAATACATTTAAAACTACTAAAATGACATAGTTACCATATTAACCTTAACATGCACCTGCTAAACATAATTTCATTTGACTTCAGGTGGGTAAGGTTCGTGGGAATCCCTTGAACATCTTCATAATGCCCTGTGGAGCTCTGATAGACGCAGAAGTATCCCTAAAGGGCAAAACAATCATTTCTAGGGAACGTATAGAAAAAATGGACCATATCGCCATCAAATCTCCCGAAGAAGGCGCTAGATATCACATCAAAACAGTAGCTGTCAACATTAATAGAGAAGGTGCTGGCAGGAACTCTGGAGTAGAGGTAGCAACTCTTGCAAATAGACAAAGGAGTTTGTTATGTGTATCTTCACTTATTTTAGGTCTTCGCTACTTCTAAATCGACTTCTAAGATTCCTCTTCCCACCATGCCGTCTCAAACGGCGGTGGAAGAAATCGCTTCCATGAGGAAGTGCAACAGCGTAACAGTGGCTTGGTTGCCATCGCCAGGGGAGAAAGTAGGACACTACTGTATACTGGTCAAGGAGGGAAAGCTCAGGGAGGAGGATGACTACGGCATTCCTAATCAGTGTGGACTAGAAAGCAGATTGAAGAAAAGCGTTAACTTTGACGTGAAGTGTTGTAAAGATATTCGACATAATTACACAAAGTAAGATAAGTTGATCACTCGTACTTCAGAGAGAGTATATAATCAAATTATGTAAATCCTGATAGTTGAATTTTCCTTGAGTTTCACTACTATGTCTTCCAAAGTGCAGTGAATATCAAGGAAAATTGGATGATAGAAGGGCTTAATCTTACAATCCTTTTGTTGTTTCAGCTCTGTTATAACTGAAAAGATCAACTACCTAGGTCCGGGAAAAAGCTACGTGGTTCAAGTAATAGTGAAGAAGCCCAAAGGAAAATCTTTGGCATACGATCTTCTTCAAGTCCATACAACACCAAGTTGCCATAAATATTAACATTGTGGTTTATACTAGTATTTATTAAGTCTAGTAGGATTAAGTTTTTGTAAATATTTTGTGACATAATGAATATATTCTCGTTTTTCTCGTCTGTGTTTGATTCCTGAAGAAATATAGAAATTCAATAACCAAAACAACCAAGAACACCTGTCTAAATAGAGCAAGATTCGGAATTAATGAAAGTGATAAAGGTTAAAAAGTAAAAAAAAAAATGGATTTCATTTAAGCAAGATAAATTTTTATTACTAAATATATTATTTCTAACAGCCAGTGACAACAAATCAGTGTCAGTGTTGACATAGATCAGGGCGGATCTATTTTGATGTGGATGTGAGAGGGGGCAAGCATATTTTTTCTGGATTACCTTCAACTCAACTCACATAATAAAAGTGTAGATCCCTAGATCTGGGCGAGGTCCAGAACATTTTCAAAATTGCAAAAATGTTTAAAAAATTTAAAAAGATACTTACTTTATCTGAGTTTTTTACTTATATCTTGGAACCTAAGCATTTTGGAAGAATATTGAAAAGGAAAGAAGTTTTAGAATTGAATTTTGCACAATATACTGTAAGTTCAAAATGTTTAAATTTATTAACGATATTGCAAAATAGCAATAATTGATGAAAAAAAGGCAAAATAATCAAGTTTTTTTGGAATTTTTTTTTTAAATATTTTAATTGCTCCGAGGGCATTCTAATTTTGGTAAAAAATACTGTAGAGTATAATAAAACAACACACCAAATTTCATTAAAATCGGTTTGATAGTTTTTGCAAAATAATTTTTTTAAAAAAAAATTTCCAGTAAATTTAACTCTCCTTTTTTTGTCTTTAAACAATTAGATTACATTTATCAATTTGCAATTAAGTTTTTTTCAAAAATTATAATTGTAAAGTACTATTTTTTCTTAATTTTATTTGTATTTAACAAAAAAATTAATTTCCAAATAATTTTTTTTTTGTTTCAACAAAAATTATTTAAAAGATTGTAATAATTATAACTAAAAACATTCATATTCAGTGTATGTAAAAAAAAATAATTTTTCATTGAAAAAATGTAATAGGGTAAAACATAAAGTATATTTAACGCATAAATAATACACTTTGTATATAAAAATATGTGCAAATTAGATAGTTGGCATTACGATATTCGTATTCATTGGCTCGCGAGACATCGGGTGAAAAAAAAAGGTCGAAATTGGTCCATTAGAAGTCGAGATAATGCAATTTTTTTCGTACCTTCGCATTTTGAACCTCCGAATTCAGCGGAGCGAAAGCCCCCTCCTCCACTTTTCGTGTTTGGAGTCACTTTCGCGCGTACGAGCGACAGCTTTTCCGCTGATTTATCTATGTTGCCGATAACTTATGGATTTCCCAATTATCTAAAGACCAGTAAATTTTACGAATACTTTACAAGAATACTTTATTGCCACAAACTGATTGTACATTTTAAAAATATTTAAAATTATTTAAAAAACCAGTGGCGTACTTTTTTTTTTCAAAAAATGTCCCCTACTCTCCCAATAACTACGTCACTGGAATGTATTTTGGAATAAGTTATCCATGAAAAAATAGTTCCTACTAAAATAATATGATCCCCCAAATTTTATCACTAAATATTTTTTGGCAGTGAAGTTATAGGAAAAATCATATAAATATTTAAAACTTTTAACACCCTGTATCTCCGTAGGGAAGCGTCCTATCAAAAATTTTTTATAGGGCAAAATTTGATTATTTTCATCGGTAGAATACGTCAATAAAGTTTGGCAAAACTTATCATTAACACCCTGTGTACTAAAATTAATAATTGTTGATTTAGTGAAGATTAAAAAAAAAAACAACGAAAAATTTTGCATTAAATTGTTAATAACAATGAAAAATTTTTAATCAATCGAAAAACCCCTACCATGTTGCCCGAGTGATGTTATTATGAAGCTCTGTACAAAATTTCGAGTCGATTCGTTGAAAACTTTTTGCATTACGTTTCCGGACAGAAAAAATGTGGTTTCTTCAAAGTTTTTATTGCCATCAGCAAAATAAATTCGCAAGTTTTTGCGCACTACCTCAAAAAAACTCATATACCTGATTTTTCAACCACCTATTTTTTTTTCCTACATTCTTCACACAATAAAGCATCGGGTAAACCATTTACCGATTTTTTTCAAAATTCTAGAGTGGCATTACCCCTTAAGACATCAAAATTAACAAGATCATTCGTTGGTTGTCTCATCTATGGCAAATTGATAAGGTATTTTTGACAATTTTTTAACAAAATATACTATTAAGACAACGAAGACAGTTCATCAAATTTTATTAAATATGAATTTGGTTCACAGGAAAGAGATTCTGTAGAGAGCTAAAATCAGTATCGTCAGTTATAATATAGGCAACCAGTAGTGACTTACTGAAGTCTTGTTGGTAATATCATGCAATTGTATCAATCCCATCATGATTTGAAGAATCGAACTTTCACAGTACCTACGTGAAGCTTTGTAATCTCCAATATCTAATTATTCTAATTAGACTTATGTTTGTTTAATTTTTAAAAACATTTAACATCAAGAAAGTTATATCTCTGCTAATCCATAGTTGCGTGCGTTGTCACACAATGTGTTTAAAATTAACATACTTCTGTATAAGCTAGATAATCCCGTATACTTGGATAACAAATGACTCCTTCAAGTGCACTTTGTTCAGGGATAAAATACGTTTTTTTCAGTAAATCCAGCTCGTTGAGAATTTTCAGCTTCTACATGAGCTGCAATAATTAAAGCTAATGCAAAAATAAATTTGGGATCAACTCTTATCAGATGGATGGTACCAAGTCCTCTTGTTGAGTGCTAACAAAACAACGGAGCCAACAAAACAAACACGTGCCTAAATTATTTATTATATTATCGTTTATCAAACAATATTTGATCGGCATATCATTCTGTCTATTTCCCAAACGTTACTACCTGTTATTAAGAGTGATAGATTACCAAAGCTTCGCGAAGTGTAATAATAGATATATCGATTTTAGTGCATTATGTCCGAGTGGAACAATTGAAGGTGAACCTTAATTTTCGTAGCAACAGTAATAACAATTTACTGCATGTATCTGAAATGCCATAACCTTTCCGTATAAAACATAATTGTATTATTAAATAAAAAATAGTATCCATTTTTCTGTTAGACTAAAAATGATGCAGTAGTATTTTTCCACTACAATTCTTTGACTATCAATTGTTTTATCTAAACTCATCATGTTAATAGTGCATGCCATATGTTTTAGAAATGATCTTATATCAAAATCCATTTAGATAATTTTATTATAATATACCTATATTACATGGTATATCTGAGTAGATGAAATGTATGCATGTGTAGATTGAGGTGTAGATTTTCATTCGCTAGATCATATAAAATCGTCCTAAAGGTAAGAAACATTAGGTGGAGTAATTTGATAGTTTAAGTTTTTGTAGTGTTTAATTTTTAAATTACAAATCATAGTAATCCTTCAGTTTTGGTCTGCCTCCTGGAGAAACTGTATATGGGCCAAATCACCAATGTCGTAACCGGACCATTGCTAATGTTCCTGATTTTTTGGTATTATTTAGTACCTATTTAGAGTAACTTTCATGAATATTTTCAAATTTTTATTTCCACCATTCGAATATTTTGGGTAAAAAATTCTCAAATACCTATAACTTGGCAAAAACTAAAGATATTATGATCTTTTTTTCGTTTTGTTTGTTTTTGAAATGTTGTTTTATAAAAAAAATATATAAAAATAATGCATCTATAGATTTTTAAGTGTTTTTTGATTTTTAAATCATAAAGTGCTTTCTGAAAAAGAGTGGAGTTTTTTTCTTCGAAAAATTCTCAAAAGATCGTGTTTTAATATGCAAATTTATGAGACAGGTTCTAAAGTGGGATCTTTTTTATTCTATTTTTATTTGAATAATTTTGTTTTTGTATTGTAATTTTTAACAGATAATGTACTCTATTAAACCTAGTTTTACCTAACCTAAATTATAGAAGTAAATTGAGATAATAATTAATTACTAAAAATACCACATTTTTAAAACTACTTCTACTAATATTGTCATTACTATATATTCAAATTTTTAATTAACTATAAATGTCGATTTTTTTCGATATAAAATTCTTTGTTTTGCATAATTTACCGCTCATATAAGTGCAATCGTTACGAAAGCCAGCAAGAATATGGGTTTTATTATACGCAATTCGAGAGAATTCCAATCGGTGGATGCATTACTTTGCCTGTACTATGCTTTTGTTCGCTCCAAACTGGAATACTGTTCTTCTGTTTGGTATGGCAATCAGAAGTATATGATTGAATATATACAGAGAAAGTTCTTGAAACACGTATATTTTAAGCTGCATGGATTTTATCCACCTATAGGTTATCCCCATGATATGTTATTGGCAGAGTACAAAGTTAACAGCCTAGATTCCCGTAGACTCTGTATTGCTATAATTATATTGTTTAAGATCGTTAATAATTTGATGGACTGTCCTGAAATCCTGAACAGACTAGAATTCAATGTACCTCGCTTGAACTCTCGGCATCGTGACACCTTTAGATTGCCTTTTCCGAAAACGCATATGTTATCATCATCTCCATTGTATCGGATGTGCATGAGTTATACGTCGCTCCAAGGTTCAATAGACTTGTTTTTTTCATCTGTTTCCAAAATCAAGACTATAATATTGGGATCTTAGTATTCCTTTTTCTTGTTTTAATTTGTGCTATTTATGTGTTTTAAATCTTTTACTTAACTTGTTTAGTTTGTCCATTTGCTTGCTTTTTACGATTGTTTTTGTTTTATTATCTTAACTTTATATATGTAAATAATATGTGTGTAATTAGCCTGCCCGGTAATTGGTATTTAGCTGTTGGGCAGATGTATCTTAAAATAAAAATAAAATAAAATAAAATAATGTCGCAATACTTGTTATATTTTTGACCATTTGTATGTAGTAAAAACATTTATATGTATATTATAGACTAGGATGGCCCAAAAAATACGATTTTTTTTTCGTGTCTCTTATGAAAATATGTTAGTTTATCATGTTTTAAGAACCCCCTCAAAAAGTCAACTCAAGAAAAATGTTTTTAGAGGTCGCTCAAGATTTTTCAAAATTTCCAAAACTATTGACAAAAATATTTCAATTCTGAAAATTTAAAATCGATATTTTAATTTCTAAAGGTCACTCATAATTATTTTAATTTTAAAAGTAGTGTACCTAAAATGTTTTCGATCTCTAAAAATAAATATCAACGAATTAACATTTTTTTTGTTGAATTTGATGAACAAAAGAATAGAAATAAATCACGAGAGTGCGGTAGAGAATCTTTTGAGGTAAAATTTACCACACTACACTGGGTATCAAAAACTTATTTATAATTTTTTAATTTTTTAAAATTTAAGTGTCTTGTGATTTATTTCTATTATTTTGTTCATCAAATTCAATAAAAAAAATTATCAGTTCGTTGATATTTATTTTTAGAGATCGCTCGAAAACATAGATACACTAATTTGAAAATTAAAATTAAATTAGACCTTTAGAAATTAAAATATGGATTTGAAATTTTCAGAAACGAGATTTTTTTCAACCTAGAAAATGATAAAATAACGAGAAAAGAAATTTTAAGAAAATTATATTTTTGACGATTTTGGAAATTCTTAAAAATCTTGAGTGATCTCTAAAAAAATTTTTTTTGAGCTGATTTTTTGATGGGGCTCTTAAAACATGATAAACTAACATATTTTGACAAGAGACACGAAAAAAAAATCGTTTTTTTTGGGCCACCCTAATATAGACAGAAGTTAACGACGAAATAGAAAACATCAATTTCTAGAACACTTGACGGATTTTATTTTCTGTATTATTCCATTAAATATACCCGTCAGTGATCCAAGCACAATTTAGAAGGATTTAACTCCTGTAGTTCTATACATACACTTATAAAAAAATGAGTCGTCGGTGCACTGGTCGTAAATACGACGAAAATAATATTAATAATAAATTTTAATATTGTTGTATCAAAAATGTTTTTTGGTACGCAGAGCTAAATATTTTTTATATATACAGGGTGATTCACAATTTATCCAAAACAAATTGGTAATAGATAGGTATATCATGAAGTCAATATCGTAAAAAAAAAAAATTGTAAAATCCTTATAGTTTCCGAGAAAATAATGATTGAAGTTGTACGCAATACGCTCTCTGTCCACGTGACCTCAGGCGATTCCGAATACTAAAATGCGATTTTACAGTAGTTTTTGAAGTGTCAGAAATGGCTTAAGTCAGGTCAGGTCAAGTTTTACAGTGGGCCAGTATCCAGTACCGTGCATAAGTGTATTTTTAAATCATTTTCGTACTACCCTTTTTGATTTTTTGACAAAATTGTATTTGTAAGAGTCCCTTGTACATTCAAAATATATTTTTTTTAAATAAGCTCTGGATCACCCTGTGTATATATAATTCTAAATTAAATTTGTCGATAACGACATATGTTCTCTGTCTATCTGTTCTTGAATTAGAAATATTTATTATTGGCATATCATTCTTATCTACGGTCATTTTTATTGATTCGTCACTGCAACATGCAGCCAATTATTACTAGTATAGGTAACCTACAAAGAACTAAATTGTCAAAATTTCGAATGTAACCACTAAAAATCATCGAAAATGCATTCACAGCAAGATAAAATCATATTGTAGGTTTATGTTAAAAATTTGTTTTCTTCTTGTCTACTGAAAGCTCTTCGCTTTATATCCCACGGATTTTTTTCTTAAGAAAAAAGCATTAATTTCAGAAATTTGCTAATACTCATGTTCTTCTTGGGTAACATTTATATTAATTAAAGTTATGTGAGCCTTTTTTTCAACTAATTTATTAACAGTTTCAAAAGGACATACCTAAAAATATTTAAAAAGTTCGAATAAAATGATAATATTTTACAAGGTGACAGCAACAATTTTGATTAGAAGGCATGTGGAATTAAATTGAGCATATAATTATCTACGACCACAAAAAAATAAGATTTCTTGTTAGGGATGAAATATCTTTCTTTCGATAATTTGTGAATTTGTTAAAAATGGCATCTATTCTTTGTTACAAAATATATTATTTATGAGAAGTCTGTAAGAAAAATTATCTTCATTATTGAGTGATCCTGCCCTTTTTCATATCCAGATGCATTGTCTTTGTCTGTTCCCATCGTCCCATTAGGTTATCTCGTGACTGTGGCGTGGTGGATGGCAGTATGGCGTATGGTGTGCTTTGGAGTTGGAAAAGTATCGGTTTATCTGGTTATTCTAGTGAAAATTGTATTTAAATGCACTGATTTAATTACAATAATTAAAGACAATATATTAAGTCTCGATTAACATTTGGTTAAATAAACGGATACTTAAATTGTTATCTATAATTACGTATTTGTAACGTACAATATACAGGTAGGTTATGGCTATTTATTTATCCGATCAGTGAACCAATCGAGACCTAAATTATTGTCTCTAAAACAAATTTGTGTTGAAACCACCATGACTGTTTAGTAGTTTATGACTGATATTTAAATTAAAATTTCAAGAAAATATAAAGTGATGCAAAACCACTCCAAACGTTAATAATATGGAAGCATTTATTAAGTAAATTGGTAATAATAACATTAGTAGACCTAATTTCACATAACATGGCTTTAACCCAAAAAATATACAAATTTAATAAATTAGAAAAAAGTTATTACAAAATACCGATATACTATTAAAAAAAAAATGTAGATCTGAGACAATTTCTTTACAATATCTCTCCTAATTTGAATGTTCATCGTTTGCAGAACACGCTGTATAGCGTCTAATTAATTTCAACACAATATGTCCTAATTAACCATTTTTGAGTGATTTATTTTTGCACTCTATATTTAGTTAATTAAAAACCAAGTCTGAGTAAAGAATGACTAAATAATAGTTAAATTTAAATCATATTACAGAAAAAATCGACTCTAAATTGGTTTAAATACTCAGAATAGAGTCGAACATCACTCAATTAATAGTTAACAGTAACTCGGATTTCGAGTAAAACTCACTCATTTCTGATGCAATAGTTTCACTCAGTTGTACTCATATTAATAAAGTGAAAATTTCACTAAATCGGGTGTGGACAGAAATTGATATATTATTGAGTAAAATTGAGTGAAATTGGAGTGAAATTTGAGTGAAATTGTTTGACAGTGTACCCATAAAAATATCTCTGTATTTATTTTGTTAAAACAACGTTTTGTGCTGAACATAAAACTATCAAAACTGCTTAACAATAGATATTTTTGTAACTAAACCAACTTTTCACTTAACAATTTTGCGGACCAATTTTATCCAATGTTGTTTTTCCTTGACCCAGAAAAACCCAAACAGCAACGTCGGCAAAAGCAAGACAAAATTATCCTTAATCCCGACATATGTCGTCCTTTATTGATTAATTGTTTTTTCATGGCATGTTCTACAATATTTTTTTTATGATAACGCATGTAAAAGTCACTACCCATAAAAGTATATCGGCTACACGAACATATCTATGACGTGTTGACTAGCTAAACTGGAAAACCCGATAATTGCTTTTTTGTTCTTCCTCGTTATAGATAGGCAGTCATGAGTGCGGTGTGAACCGAAAGATGTCCAAAACTTTCAAACAGGTAAGTTCAAAGAATTTTAGGTAGACAGATTGTTAGTTTGCTTCACCTTTGTTTCTTCTTTTGCAGAACTTACCCATTGTTTTGAATTCGACCATTCATGTTGTTCCTGAAAATACGAGGCATGCTTTCTACTGGCTGATCCTAGTAATAACGATATTGGCAGTGATAGGGAACGTACTTGCCATTAGGTCAATTATTTTAAGGTAAAAAAATTAGAATAGCATACCATAAATATACAGGGTGTCCCGCATAAGAACCAACACAGGGCAGGTGCATGTAGGGATGTCCAAAATATTGTAATTTAACCAAACTTACCTATATACAAAGTTGCACCCTGAGGAGTTATTAGCCCGCAATGTAGGGCCCTAAATTTCGAAAAAAATTAATATATCTGCAACACTTTACCGTAGAAGAACCAAATTTAGTTCATGATTTAAGTTTATTACTGGTCTTCTTTGATTATGATTTAAAGTTAATTGAAGCACTACAAGGTGTTCATTGGAGATGACTCACCCCTAAAATTGTACCGAACTTTTTTTCATTGGCCATATTGAAAAATAGTAATATTAATTCGCAGCAGAGTTTATTTTTTTTTACTCTTGTCAAATTTATGTTTATCAAGATAAACCGTATTAACTGACAAAAGATTTTATTAGTGTTCATTAGGAAATAAATCAAAGTCAGTAGTAGGCTTTATCTTTCAAATTTGACAATTGACCAAATAAATTTTACTTCACTTCTCTCCTAATTCTACAAAAAGAAAACAAGTGCCTAGGTAGTTTTTAAACAAGCGAATATTGTATTAAGTAAAATACACAAATAAATAATAAAAATAATAATTGATATTTTTTCAACAACAATCAGAGATAATTGTTGAAATAAAATAATTTTATTGCTAACTGATAAGTTTGAAAGATAAATTCATTGTCTACTACTGACTTCTCGATTATTTTTCCTGGGATCATGACCTAACAAATTCACAAAATTTTTGAATTTCTAATAAGCTCTAATTCGAATTAATCTTAAGATTTAACACCCTTCTCCGGTGACGAACAAAAAACAACTACACGGGAGAAATATAAATGTAAAATGTAAATTTTTTAATAAATATTGTAAAAACCATGGAACGAGCCAGCTTTAAATTTCTGCAAAAAGTAATTAGTTATATACAAGGAATCACCTTTCGTTTAGGTTTTCGTTTATGAAACTAACTATACAGGGTGCGGCGTGTATAATCTATAAAAATTAAACTACAGCTTCCTGATGATATTTGTAATAGCAAAAGTTCTATCTTCGCGTTCTTTTTTTGAAAATTAATGTTCATTCATTCAACGAAAATGAAGGTCGATCCTGTGTTATTTATTAAAAACTTTGGAAATGTTTTTATGCGACCCGAGATGCAACCTTATAATTTAATACTATTAATACTAAAAGAAGGTTAGGTTACATTGTCAAAAAATTCGCGCAGGCAACCGATTTCGTATTTGTATTGAATTCATTATTCACTTAATTATTAAATATTAAGCATCGTACTTCGACCCATCAGTGTTAAAAAGTGAAGGATTCCAGACAAAAGTTTTTATTTTATAATTCCACGATAGTGACTGTAATTTTATAAAAAAGTAAAAAATAAGAATAGCGTGCCGATTACATTAAAAACGAGATTCTTATTTTTTACTTTGCAATCGTACAGCGGCTGCGAGATACGGGAAGTGCTATTCCTCGAGGAGAAGGACGTGGTCAGCAAGTGAACCTTAATGTAGAAGATGCAGTGTTGGAAAATCTTGACGAAGACCCCACAATTAGTACTCGACGACTCCCACAGCAAGTAGGAACCTCATCTCGTACCGTACATCGCATCTTAAGGCATCAGCTATTGCACCCCTATCATCTGCAACCAGTTCAACAAATTTTACCCACAGATTGTGATCAACGAATGCGTTTTTGCAGATGGTTTTTACGCTAATCAAGTAAACTTTCCTGCTTATGTTTGTGTAACAGATGAGGCGACATTTACCCGTGATGAAGTGAATTTATTTTGTTATTATTGTTATATTTATTAGTTACAATTAAAATTGTTTAATATTTTCTATATTTGGTTATCATATTAAACCGTCATTATACGTATTGTTCTATTTTTCTTAGTAGAGTGACCTTTTTTAAGAAGAACATAGCAATTAATATATAAACAAATTTGTGACGGGAGTTACAGCATTTGTTTTTCACAGTAATGTTCATTAAGTTATGACTACAACAGAATACATTTTTGTATAATGTTTGTTATTGTAACTTTTCAAGAAGAGATAGACAAAAAATTTCTGCACAAAAAAATGTTCATACAAAAATAGATAATTTTAGTTATCATAAAAAATTGGTATGCTCGTGGAAAAAAAAGTTTATGACTTAATTTTTTTATTTTCCGAATTTTGAAAAAATGTTTTTCAAATGCAAAACGGACCTTAGCGCGTCTCGATTCACGCAATCTAAACAGATTTTTACTGTCGTTTTTCGTTTGTCTGTTATGGGACCGAGACGCGAAGTATAGGACACCCTGTATATGTACTGACGTGAAACCCTGTATACCGTACATCATTATATTACAAACATTGATTTTTCAGAAAATGCAAGTTTTTGCAGAAGACCTGTATTATTTCCTTAGCAATGGCAGATATATTTTCAGTAGTCATATTCGCCACAAACAATTTGGAAACCCTATCCCAAACTCTAATCATTTGGGTAAGCATTTAAGAAATCCTTGTTTATTAAATAGTTTTGTAAAAAGGGAATGACCCCCACGATCATCCAGTGACTTCTTTATCCTATATTTTCACTATTTCCAGACGTTGGGAGAGTTTATGTGTAACTTTATCCCTATGGGTCAAGTTCTAGGAACAACAGCTAGCTCAGTAGCTCTTTTGGTAATAGCCCTAGACCGCTATCAGAACGTCATTTACGCTCTTGGAAGAAGATGGGATCCAAAACCAACGATGTGCATTCTGATAGCTTCAGCACTTTGGATTGTCTGCACAGGTCAGTATAAACATCTTCAACGTACACCAAAATATCCCTGCCACTAATTGCCAATCAAAAATTAGTGTACTTGGATAATACTATATATGAGATTTAGATGTCACATGTTTCCTTGTTTTTCATCGCTTATCTTCCTTTCTTTCTCTTTCAGTGATCTCCTATCCAATGTATATATATTTCCAACACAAATCTGTTAATGTCGTTTATGTGGAAGAGGAACCTGTGTTTGAATTTGCTTACATGTGTGTCGCTGTGGACAAAACCAGACTAACCGTGTACTACGTCACCATGGCAGTCCTTATATTCCTGCCAATCATAGTAATATTCTTCTGGTTCTACTACAAGATTGCTGCGCTAGTATGGAAGCATCGTAAGCCTTTGGCGCTGAGGTTCAACAAGTCAGACAGGCAATCCGAACTCGAGGAATCGTCCACAACAAAGTCTACCGACTTATCGGCCAATAACAGTAAAAACCTGAAGCTGATAGTGAAGAAGGTGAAGAACGTTCAAGTGGAGAGGAAGATAAGAACCTTCAAGATAGTCTTGGTGCTGATGATCACTTTCATAACTTGTAGGTTGCCCTATTGGTGCTTCTACGTAATCAAATTGTTAAGTATCTTGAAGGGCGATTTGGTTTGGAACCTGAATTTTGCTCTTACAGCCCTGAATATGATCAATAGCGTGCTAAATCCATTGCTGTACACATTTTTGAGCCAGACCATCCACGCTTGGAAGTTGATCAATGACTTTATTTGTAAGATATGTTGCTGTTGCTTTTCAAACGCGGAGTTCGAGGATTTCGAGAAGGATAACCCTTTCGTGAGGGAGCATCACGGCAGCAAGAAGCCTCAGGTTATCAAGGAATATCCCAAGGACACCAGAAACCCCAAGGTCAAGTTTGCGGGGGCGGTACCTTTTGTAGAGTTGCAAAGCAGCCAAAGTATTCAGAAATATTGATGAATTAGTATTTTAAATACATGTATGTTTATATTGTAATAATATTTTATAATGATTATATAAAAATAACATCAAAATTTATTAACATTTTGAGCACATTCAAGGAAAAACATCAAGTGATCTAGTCTTATTGTGATATTTTATAAAATTCAGAAGTTTTGTTCAAATTTATTGATAGTTTTTGTTTCGTTGTTGAAAGCTCGTCATTACTAAATCAAAGTCATATTAATTGAACCATACAATGCAATTATTGTCATCATTATAAATAAATAATGTCTATTTCTTTGGATTCAAGTTTAACTTGTAACTATTCAACCACATCAGATTTAAATTTGTAAATTCTTACTTACTCAAGAATTCCTGACTTTCCAAAGTGTTGGTTTTGCTGCTCGCTATTAAATAAAAATATAGAGTTCACACATCAATTCCATTATCTGATTTATCTTGATTCCGCTCACAGCAGCTACTGCTGAGATTTTTGTGTATATATGATAAAGCGCAAATAAAAAATTATCAGTTTACTTTGTCCCCTTTATTAAATTAGACATCTGTTAATTCGATTTTAATTTTATTTGATCAAATGATATGGCTCGCATAACTCCCATAATACCGTTGCTGTGATTCTTTACCTCCAGGCTTTCGCCAGGTTCGAAATGGTAAGTACTACACATTTTGAAGGGAAGCCCAGTGATAAAAGTTTTTCTCGTTTTTTTTTTAGGTGAACACTTCTACAGTGCTTGAAAGTTCCCTGAAACTGGTACCATACAGTAGCCGCTGGTTTTTCTTTTGGCTGATTTTAATTATCTCGATCGTCACCGTCATTGGAAATGTTTTAGCAATAAAGTCTATTATCAAAAGGTAACACCATCAATTATTCTTGTATTACCTTAGCTATACCTCCTGCCAACGTTTAATATTTTATTTCAGAAAGCAAAAATGCCTGCAGAAGGTTTGCATCGTCAGTTTAGCTTTAGCCGACATGTTTTCAGTAGCTATGTTTGCCACAAACAATTTGGATGCGCTCTCAAGGAAACTCAAGACATGGGTAAGTACCAGTTCACCTTTCATTAAAAATCATCACGTTAAATTCTACTCCCGTAGATACTTGGTGAATTCCTGTGTCATTTAATACCTATGGGGCAAGTTCTTGGTACCACAGCCAGCTCGATAGCCTTGCTCGCCATAGCCCTGGATCGATACCAAAATGTGACCATAGCAATCGTCAGCCAAAGGTGGAACCCAAATGTTTGGAAATGCATTGGCGTAGCGTCTCTATTTCTCGTAGTGTGTTCATGTGAGTAAAACTTGAAAAATCCAGAACCTCGATGAAATTCTTTAAATTTGCAGTAATGTCTGCTCCAATGTACGTATTTTTCACCCTGAATCCAATCAGGATTGTGTATACAAGCGGTCCACAGCTGGTTTTTGAAGACGCCTTCCTGTGTGCCGCTATCGACAAGGACAAGTTGAAGCTATACTACATCATCATGGCTGTGTTGGTGTTCCTCCCCATCATCGTGATCTTCATTTGGTTCTACTACCAGATCGCCGCGATGATTTGGCAACACAGGAAACCACTGATTTCTGCCAATGCTCCAAAACTGTTCATCAAGAGGACTAAAACAGTCCAAGTCCAAAGGAAAATACGAACTTTTAAAGTGATTATAGTCCTTATGGTTGCTTTCACCGCGTGCAGGTTGCCTTATTGGCTTTTTTTCGTGATTAGACTCCTGGAAACCATAAGTGGGTCGACAATATGGTACCTCCACTTCTTATTTATTTCTCTCAATATGTTAAACTGCGCCTTAAACCCTCTGTTGTACGCTTTTCTAAGTCAAACTATATATTTTGTTAGAAAATGTCACAATTTCGCTCACAAAGTTGTTTTGTGTTGCTGTTGCTTCAGTGGTAAAGATATAGACATTCATCAGAACAATCCGTTTGTTGTAAACTGTGAAAATAAGAATGATGGGGTTGATAAGTGCAAAAATCCTAGTAATTTCAGGATAAAGTTTCATCCACCTGTGTATGATAGCGTCTTGCCCTTTAAGGAACAGTTAATATAACGCATACGTAAGCATATAATGAAGCTTTATTGCATAATTACTATAATAGTTAATGAAGAACAGGTAAATTTATTTGTAAATCGTTCTTTGAAATGCAAAGGGTCATTAATATAATAAGGGTCATTTCAGTAACTGTTATAGCTCTGTAAACTAGAACAAGATCATTTCAATTAAATTTGATGATGTATTCTTATTACGTTAATTTACTATGATTGCAAAAAGTTTTAAATATTGTATTTGTATCTTGGTTCTGATAAATATGGCTTCAAATACATATAACAACATTGATGTGAAACAAAATATACGTTTCAAAATTTTCAGTTTGTCTTTGACTTGTCCAAGAATTGTCAAGGGCAAATAAAAGGTCGCCAGTAAATTTGCTGGACAAAAAAAAAATATGACCGTATAGAAAATTAAATTTTAAATTGAGTTTCTTGTTCTTTAAACTCGATCCAAAATGGCGAACATGGTTAAAAAAAGCGCAAAGTTGCAAAAAGCGGTTTTTCTAAAGTAACTAAAAAATATAGCACCGATTGAAAAATTTTAAATGGGAAAGTTGTAGGTTTTAAAAAGATCTATCGACAGATTTTTTGTAAGTATCGATTGCTTTGTTACTTTTCGAGATATATTGAAAAAACCGTTAAAAATCTTTTCTTTTCTGTTCTTCTATAACTCGTTTACATATAGGTTATCATATTTGCTATTTACTGCAAGCATAGCCCGCGGCAAGCCAAAAAAGAACAATTTTGAAAAATTAAAATATATTAATTATTTTTTGATATATCGATTTTTTGAAAAAAAGGCGCTCTCGAAAATTGGCTAGGTCTTCTCAGCGAATAGCCCTACAATAACGATTTTCGGTTTATTTTCTTCGTAAAGAGTTATATTATCATGCTGTTAAAAAATGTTGACGATTTTATTAATTTTAAGGATCAGAAAATGACTTTCAACATTTTATAGCGATGCGCTTGATGGAGGTTAATATTGAATACTTATATTTTCAAAAAAAATAGTAGGATATGTTTACTTGATTTTTATTATTAGTAATTGAGTAATAAACTGAAGCGGGAAAGCGCTGAGTGCGTCAGCTGGACTGGACAGACTGGTAAACATATCCCACTTTTTTTTTGAAAATATAAGTATTCAATATTAACCTCCATCAAGCGCATCGCTGTAAAATGTTAATTGCGTCCTCAAAATTTTAAATTCGTGAAAAAATGTCAGCAGTTTCTTTCTTTAAAAGTCAACTTTTTCAGTCATTTTTGACCTTTAAAATTAATAAAATCGTCAACATTTTTAACAGCATGATAATATAACTTTTTACGAAGAAAATAAACCAATAAAACGTCACTGTAGGACTATCCGCTGAGAAGATCTAGACAATTTTCGAGAGCGCCTTTTTCAAAAAATCGATATATCGAAAAATAATTAATATTTTTTAATTTTTCAAAATTGTCCTTTTTTGTAAATAGCAAGTATGGGAACGTAGATGTAAATGAGTTATAGAAGAAGAGAAAAGAGAAGATTTTTAACGTTTTTTTCGATATATCTCGAAAAGTAACAAAGCAATTGATACTTACAAAAAATCTGTCGATAGATCTTTTTGAAACCTACAATTTTCCCATTTTTCAATCGGTGCTATATTTTTTTAGTTATTTTAGAAAAACCGTTTTTTGCAACTTTGCGATTTTTTTTAACCATGTTCGCCATTTTGGATCGAGTTTAAAGAACAAGAAACTCACTTTAAAATTTAATTTTCTATACGGTCGTATTTTTTTTGTCCAGGTAATAATTTCTGCAAATTTAACATTAATCCGTGACGGAATGCTTGGACTATTTAGCAGTTCAGCATATCCACCAGTTACAGTCCCCAACAATTGAAAATTAGAAATAAATTAGCAAAATAGAATAATAGAACATATTCTTGCTTTTTAAATGCCTTTATTGCTTGTCTGTTCTAGTTGTGCTTATCTAAGAATTCTAACATGACTTATCCTGCTGAAAACCATTATTCCTGTCCGTACATACTTTGTAGAACGGCTAAATAGGAATAAGACGATCGCATGATCTAAAAAAAAGACAAAGCTATCATAACTTTCATTTTTTCCTCAACCATATAGAGCTTACGCTAGTAAAGGTTACCAACGACAGAGGGAATATTTTCCCTGCTGTTAAAACAACTGGTTTTTTACATTTCTCCATGAAAATCATTATAGACTTCTTCAAACTGAGATCTGCCTCGTACCAGTTGGACATGTAGATTGCATCATTTATTTTGTCACTCTAAAACAGCGCAAATACAATGAGTAGTTGTCGTTTTTTATATAGTTATTACTTACACTAGCAATGATGCTATGACCAAACCAGCAGTACATAGCCACTTGAAAGATCATAGCGTTAAAATACGTGCACATAGAAATGAACTGGATACTGTTCGGTGGAACCTAGGAACCATTTGGTGTTATATCAGTAATGAGTTAGTTTTAAATATACTCACTATCATCATTTCAAATCCTGTGAAGCAAATGACTACCACGCTTGAGAAAAATTGGAAAAACGTGGCATACGAAAAGGTATCTTCGATGACACGTACAAGCCTATAGTGTATTTTGATGTAAACAGTATAAGCGTGAACACATTTTTTACTTACTTCAAGATTCCATAATGCAGAACAACGTTCTTAGCAAAGTCCCTTTTAGCTGTGTCTGTCTCATATCTTATATTGGTCAGATTGTCTTTCAGTATCTCAAATTGGGAAGTAACAACAGTGATCAATATGTAAATCAAGATGTCTATACCAGAGTTGATATAGACACTCATGTAGTAAGACACCCACTGAAAGGTAAAAATTGTCCAGTATTTGAACTTAGTGTCTATTTGGATAGGGTTCCAGCCTGACAAAGGCAGTGCCCACTCGTCATCATCCATAAGTGGGAAAATAGCGTAAGTTATGGAAACCACAGTACAAATCGATCTATAACACATTCCGAATATCTTTGTGAAGCGAACAGAGTCTTCAATCAAATGTCTCTTTTCTTTGGGATATCCATAGAAAGCAGGGTTAGCTAATATATCTTCTATTTCTAGAAGCTTGTGTTTTTTGTTTAGCACGTTGAACAGTTTGCAAAGAAAAGCCATTTGTGTAGCCAGAAATAATAAAGCTTCTACTACAGATAGTATATTCTTCATGTTCATAGCAAGAAAAATGACCATGGACAACGTTATCAATAAAGAGAAAGATATGTGACAAAATGCTGATAAGTTATACAGTTTTTTGTTGATCCTACCCTCGTTAGGGTAGATACCACAGAGGAGGAGAAGTTTTCGTTCGATTTTGAAGGCATTGCGTAGATCATAGTCCTGAAAAGGAAAAAAATTGTTCCAGGAAACATTTCTTATGTTCTTGGTGTTGTAACATTACTATTTGGGGACGTGTATAGGGTATCTCAATCTCAATATTATGGGCCTACTGTGAAAATACAAAAAATTTAATTAAAATTTGGGGAACATGGTGTTAAATGGATTGAGGTAAGCTCCATTTTCAGTAGAAAGTATCAAGTACTCGTTGGAAAATAATTGAATGTTCATTGTTTGAAGAATACGGAAAAATTTCTCTAATAAAAGTTTATTAGAAAACAGCGAGCTTTTTAAAAAGAAAAAAAAATCGGGTATGTTTCTGGATAAAATATAATTGATGACGTCATTAGTTGTTTCTGTCAAATCCCAAAGATAATGCTTTCTATTGAAAATGGAGCTTACCTCATCCCATTTAACACCACGCATCCCAAATTTTATCTAAATTTTTTGTATCCTCACAGTAGGCCCATACTGTCGAGTTTTAGGCAAGAAAAAAAATAATACCTAATACAACAAACAGATCTGTAAGAATTTGACATAATAATAGAACACTAATTTTTATGAAAAACTTACCTCAATTGTCGACATAGTGCTTTATGGTATGTTCAGTTCTAATTCCAATCATTTAATGATGCAAGGCTTAGCAAAATTCATTCGCAAATTGGCCTTTAAAATTCAAAGAGTTATTAGGTTAATAGGAGCGATTTCAGCAGTAATTTTCATAAAGTAGATCAATTACTCCAGGTAATAGTACAATTAAACTTGGCACTCTGTTTCAATAAGTTTTATTGCAGTTTTTAACAAGTTATTAACTTATTTTATAGTTAAATATATCAATAAATATAAATAAATTGTTTTATACAGACTAGGAAACTTTTTACTTAATTGTTTTTCTTCGAATAGTCTCATTCTCGTAAATACCAGAACTTCCAAAATGTAATAAAAAATGTCCCAAATTGGCATAAAGCTAAGATCTTTCATTTCGATTAGTTTCCATTTCCATTCACATCCCCATTTTCTACCCCGTTTTCCTTAACCTTCTCTTTTGCACTAAGATCGATCTTATTCCTTTCCACAAACTTTCCGAACTCTTTTGCAGATGTCGCCACCAAATTAAGCAGTTTTTCCCCGGCTGGTGTGTTGACCTCGTTCTTAAGCGTTTCTTTGGCTTGCCCCAAACTGCGTTGGCACTCCTGCAGCATTGTTACCACAGATTTTACCTTAGTCTTAATTCCCAAATCCCACTTCCGCTTGATGAGCACCCAGTTGGCTAGGTACAGCTCGTGAAGAATTACTCCCAGATACAATGGTAACCTAAAAATTAAAGTGAATAATTTTAGACAGCAACTATGGATTCTATACCCTACCTAGCATTTCCAGGGTCAACTTTCCTGGTAATGTCCAGCAACTCCCTACACATAACAGCTTTTTTCACCAGACAGTCGTCAGTGATCTGGTTAGGAAGGTAACCTTGCTGGTACCCATACAACTGTATCAACGAATGCTTCACCGCGTACACATGGTAGTGGTTTGGATGAAGGAAAGTTAACATCTTGTTCAGTAAGGAATCTAACTCTCTCACTGTTGGGTTGGCCAACTGAACATTGTCTACTTCTTCTCCTATGCCATTGACAAGAAAACAAACTTCTGCATTGGTCAACTTAACATCACACTTGTCGCAGGCCCATTCGGTCTTGTCATCTAAAGGATCTATTGGGAGTTGAGTACCGCCACAGGGCTCTTCATCGGTGCCTATGCATCTCAAGGCACTGAGGTACGAACCAAGTTCTGTCGGGTCACAACATCTCTTACATTTACAGGAAAAGTACTTAGTCTCCTTCAAGTGTTCCCTTCTGGCTTGCGTTCCCCACAAGCAATGGGTGTACATGGTGGTAATATGCTCGCCAGATTGGATAGGTACAGCTGCCTTTACAGTAATCTTGTACCCGCTGGGCTCGTTTTCGAAGATATGCATGCTGTTGGGTACACAACTGTGCTCCAATAGGTACGCTGTGGGATACAGGGCTGATACTTCGGCGTCCTGATTTATTTCCAGGGCGTTGACGTCGATGATACCGCAGATTTTGTGGATGGTTTCTCTGGAGATGTCTTGCAACACCTTCTTTCCGGATTTGCCTTCTAAAATGTTCAATGGGGCGAAGAAGTTGTCGTTGAGGTAGCTTACTACACGGCTGTCGACGTCTCTACAACATAGATTAGATTTTAGTGTGGTTCTAAACAGATAGGAAAGGTGCGATATTAAGAAAATGTGTTTGGTTAAAAATTGTAAAGTCAACGGTTTCTGTATTCAAAAGAAAGGCTAATTATTTTGTTTGTGTTTCGTGTTTTATTTTAAATGTCTCCAAAATTATTTTTATTATCGAAAAAAAATTCTTATTGTCAGATATGTCTAGTGCTTCGGATTGCTATGTAAAAAAAAGCATATATTTTCTTTGTGCTATGCTGTGTGAAAAAACTGACACCAGCTTTGTGCAAAACTACCATACCAGTTATTTGTCCAACACAGTTAAGACTACAATAGGGCATGATGGACTGAAAAAATAAGCAGGTTCAAACTTTGAGATTGAGACAGGACTTTGACATAACATTGTTTGACAAATCACATACAGATTTCTTTCTGTGCTTTTAAACAAGCATAATCGTGCTTTTGTAAAAAAAATGTGATACATACTCACAAGAACGTCCATGAGTGCACCTAAAATATAAAATGAGTAAGGATTATGATGGAAACAAATGTAAAAGAATCATTTCGGGGAAGGCCTAGTCGATTAAAATTGAGGGGTATTACAAGGTACTGGCTCTACGCCTGTATATCTATATACTAACTATTTTTTTCTCTTAAATTTTCAAATATGTTTGATCATCATTATTATTGGAAATACTACTGTTCAAACGGTTCCCAACGTACTTGTATACTTCCGTGTCTTCCCCTCTGAACCCCATATGAGATTCCATCTCCATGAGTTGGGCAAACTTCTTGGGATGCCTGGACTGAAGAAGCAAACACCTCAAAGCGAGTAGAGCGTCTTGCCTGTAGAACTCATGCAAGCCGTTGATTGCCCTGACATCTCTAAGTCCTAAAATCTTACACTCATGCCCGTGTTTATCCATGTCGTTCAGTCCTGGGCATTCCGGGTTGCAGATTGGGAAATCACAGCCTTCACAACGCGCAGATTGTTCTCCGATTATTAGCCTGAAGTTAAGTACGTGGTTAACTGCATCATTATGGCCAATGGAATATGTTTTAACTCACCTACAACAACCTGGACACGGTACTGGACCTTCTTCTACCATGTGAGGTCTTGGACCGTACACTACTGGAAGTTCCGCCAAAATTATGTCTCCAGGTCTTATGTCTCTTGTAGCTACCAGACATTTTCCTATCTCTGGATCCTCTGCTATCTGAAAACAAGAAACAATATATATCTTCGTAAAAATATACTTAAAAATTTGAAAGTCTGGAGGCTCTACCAAAATAAGAGAATCTCAAATTTATTACTTGTGCTTGTCATTTTGGGGATTTGTTTTAACAGATTTGAATAAAAAGAGCCTTAGTTAAAATTAGTTGTTTCTTAACTGTCACAAGTCTATGAACACCCTGTATATTGACATATTTTTCTGAAACTGTTCCGTTAATATGAAGGGCAATTAATTATTAAAACGTAGGTGTTGTCTAAATTGCCTGAGTTACCTTTGTACGCAGCGTATGATCGTCAATTTTTTAATTTGTCTCAAGGCCGTCCCATATTTTGCGTCCGGTACCATATTTCAGTCGACTCATCTCATCATCGCACATTCCGCATTAAAACATCGGGTGAGCATCATCGACATAAAAAGAGTAATCGTCTAACAACTCAATTAACCCAGATGCGATGATCTTATTTTTATAAACGCTTAAAAACAGTACAGATAGAAAATAGATTCAGTCGTAAGGAAAGCATGAGACTGAGGCTCCTTGAAAATGTATTTACTTTAAAATTATATTGAAAGTGTCACTGGTTTGATCCTTGTTCGTAAATCTAGATAAAACTGCTTACATAAAATGTAATATTTTGTACAATTTTACATCCAGCTTTAAATAAAATTTCAAAAAATTTCAAACAGATTATTTTTCAAAGAAAAATGTAAGTAAATGCGATAAGAAACAATATAGTTTCCGATTATTGAATAATTTTTTTAATTTTCCCGAATTTTTTGGTATTTTTTAGTACCCATTTAGAGTAGTAAATTTGGTTTAATGGAATACATTATCCATAAAAAATTAAAATACCAAAAAAAATAATTTTAATTCGAAAAAAAATTAAATAAAAAAGATCCTACTCTAGAAACTATCTCATAAATTTGCACAATAAATGACGATTTATTGAGAATTGGTCGAAACAAAAATATACCTCTCTTTACTATACCAGAAATATAGGTCTGTGGAATTAGATATATTTTACAACCCAGATTGCTAGTATTGAGGAGCATTGTTAGCTTTCATTTGAAAAGATTCGAAAAAAATTTTTGAAATTTTTTGAAAAATTTAAAAGTAACCCAAGCAAAGTACCCCGAAATATCAAAATATGTCACTAAAAGGCATTATCAGTAGTTGTCAATATGAATTTTCAATTATTTTGTCATCTAGTCATAAAAATTAATAAAAATCATTAAACCCAAATCGGTACTTCTAGCAGATTTTAAATTATGAAATCCTGCTTGGTTTATAACTTAGAAAGGTATTCTTTATATTTCCTACGGGGTGTTGGAATTTTGGAAAACATTCTGAGGTTATAATATTAGGAGGATTATCATTTCTTAATCTGTTTCTAACTATCTAACTGATATGCAAAGAAGTAATTTCTATTTTTTTTTGCAAAACAATTAAAACTTTACATCTACGGCCTTCTTAATCTTCCTAACAATATCTGCTAGTAACATGCTTTGATATGTCAAAAGATGTAGTACTTTGCTGGTTATTTTTAAAATTTTTCGAAAAATTTAACCCTATAGAGGGTGTTAGAAGTTTGACAGCCTTCATTTTATTAGACGATGTAATACATTAGAATAAACAAAAAAAAACCTTATGCGACATGGGTTCTAAACTCAACTTGATGTACAAAAGTTTGATTAATTAAGGAATATTGACATAACTGCGCGCATAGAATACCATAAAATACAATATTTATCACTTTTTTGAATTTCTTTATGCTTAATTCTAAAAAATTCGATAAAATTCATATCGAGCAATGTGACACGAGGTACTAAACTGTCAAGCAATACGCAATTTAGTTAGTATCTGGAATTGGACCGTGTCTGAGTGTTTTTTGCGTACCACTATTTTCTTTTCTTGAGGCGTTTTCCAGCGAGTGCGCGAACATTGGATTCGAAGGTGACGTGCGTGCATCCAAAATGGTGGTGGACATTTTGAGCATATGTTGTAGTTTGTTTTGTACTTGTGCGTTTAAAAATTACTGAATTTTGCTTTTTGGTAAGTACCTACATTATTTTTTAATGCATATAATTATTACATATTTTTCAAATTCATAATTTAATCAAAAGTTAAAGTCCTGTTTTAAGAGATTCTTAATTACTAAAATTCGAGCTAAAATTTAAGCACAACACTATCTTCGTACTAAAAAATCGATTTAATTTTATTTATTTAAAAACTGGAAAACAATTGTCTTGAAATTTACTAAATGTTTCACAATAACAATTGTTTACATTTTTTCCGTAGGACAAGTCTGGAAAGGGGTAACATTTTGAAAAGTTTGAGAATAAGCAGAAATTTTTAAGAAGAATTTTCTCATAATTTTACAAATAAAAAAGTTACTCCTCTTCAAAACATAATCGTGGGTCATTCTGCATATACAGGATGTTTCACGATAAAATATCCATTTATATCTAGTAGGAACATAATTTATAAATAATAATAAAAAATTAATTAACAATAACAGGCATGTTGAAATTAAGTAAACCTAAAGTTCATTTAAAAATTTGTGTACTTTCACTTTTTTAACACTTTACACCTTACAAAAAAATCCCAACGACACCTATGATAGCTTATGACATGCGATAAGATGCAGACTGTGATGCATGCAACATAATATAACTCTTATCTTAATCATAAGCAAATAGTAAACCATATTTGTTTCATTGGATTGTTTTTTATATTTTTTATTTGAAAAAGGTATCTACCTGTTAATATAATTAATTATATCAATAAAGGACCGCTTTTCTTTCAATAAAATTAACTTATATTTTTGTTCATTCATTTGATTGCTAAATAACTTTTCTTGTATTATTTGATATATTTTATTTGTTTTCTAAAATATTTTTGCTGCCTTGTTAGTGACATAACTACCTATCTAGAAAAAATTAGTTTCACTTTTTAATAACTATTTTTCGACCAGTACCTTGGACACAAAAAGTCACTACGCAATTCGACAACTCAAAAACCTTTGAAAGAGTGCACTACTTACCTCAAAAGGTCTGCATAGGGTCTTGTGAACCTTCCAGTGCTTTTTCTGGTGATCTTTTCCACAGTAAGCCACCAATTTACATGCCGAACACTTCAACTGGGCTGGCTCGCTGCACTCGGCACACACCGTATCACTCATTGCAAAAAAGTAACTTCCCCCCTAATAAAAAATCCCGAAAAATCCTCACATTTCCCTGCGCTCCGATCTGGGCTGCAATTTCGACGGAAAGGAGAAAAAATATTGCTCACGCCCGTCGGTAAATAAACCTAGTTTATAAATAACTCGAGTGGGGAATGTATAAACACATTTTTACGCTTCGGGAGGAAAATTTTAGCAGAAGCAGAGCATGGCTGACTTGGATCGGGTCCAGTATTACGTCGATTGGAGTGGTTGAGGCGAGAAAAGGCCGTTTGTCACAACGTGGGATTAGCGAAAACACGGAAATTGAAGACAAACAGCTCCGCGTAGTTAAGTGAACTTTAATTAGCGGCAAATGACATTTTCGTATACAGGGTGGGGCATTTTACCCGTTCCAAGGCTATTTATCTGATTTTCTATAAATTCATGCAAAAATGATATTAACAACGCTCGTCTGTAAGTCAGTCGAAGCTCCTCCTAAGATGGATAAATACTTATCCAATAGAACACAATAAAGTAAAATGTAAATAATTATGCTTCAAATTATGTCAAAAATAGGTGTACCACAAGGGTCCTATTTAGGCCGCTTACTTTTTTTATTTATACATCACTGATCTTGTCACTGTTTTCTCATTCACACTTTTCTTATATGTTGATGACTTGAAGGTATTCAAATCTATATCATCCCTTAGTGACTCAAAATTTTCAGTAGATTTGAATCACTTCTGGAACATTGTAATATGAACAGATTGTTTTTAAATATAAACAAACATAAATTTATTAAATTTATTCGCCTGGAAAATAATTTTGTACTCCTGAAAAATGTATAAGCGCTACATAAAAATTTTAGTAACGCTAACATGTTATTATAAAACATTTAATAGAGTGATTTTTTCTGAAACGCATTATTAAATTAAATTAAAACTCATCTTTGGAAAACACCCTGTATATTTACTGAATTTACGCAGCGCTACAAAAAAGTGGACTGAGCCATGAACGAGAAGTATATCCTACAGTATTTTGAAGCGCTGAATTCTAATCTAAAGTCAAAATTCCCAAATCAGTTTCTGTTTTGACCCCAACACCAACAAACTACTCTAGAAAGCAGTTTTCGATATTTCAAACCGACTTCAATAGTCAATGATCGAAATAATATTGGAATTTGATTGCACCATAACCCCATAACCCTATAGCCCCATAACCCTATGTTCCCATAGCCCTATGACACCATTATCCTATAACCTCATAACCATATAACCCCATAACCCTATAATCCCACAACCCTATAACCTCATTCATGTAACCACATAACCCTTTAACCCCGTAATTCCGTAATACCGTAATCCTGTATTCCCGTAACACTATATTTATTTGATTGCACCATAACCCCATAACCCTATAACCCCTTAACCCTATGACCTCATAGTCCTATGACCCCATTATCCTATAACCTCATAACCACACAACCTCATAAACCTATAATCAATTACCACATAACCCCACAACCCTATAACCTCATTCATGTAGCCACATAACCCTTTAACCCCGTAATTCCGTAACACCGTAATCCTGTATTCCCGTAACCCTGTAACTCGGTAACCTGTTATTTGAGCGATCACGATCACTAATTCTACAGTTAATAAGCATTATCATGTTTTTTTTTTCAATGTTGATACACGGAGAAAGAAACTGATGCCCCATATATCCTTGACTTAATTCCTCAGAGTTTCATGGTTTTACATGCCCGAAGACTCAAGGTTATGAGGTTACGGGGTTACTGGGTTAAGGAGTTATGGAGTTATGAAGGCTTGCCAACTCACAGTAATGTAATTTCAGACCCCCCGAGATCCAAGTTCACACAGAGGTTCGTGGTTATACATCCTCGTAAATTCTAGGTTACGGGGTATAGGGTCAGGCAAGCCTGTCAAGACATGTAGTTTCCGATTCCTCATGTATGAGATCCATGTTCCCACAGAATTGTATGGTTCTATGTACATTCTCGCACATCCCGGGTTATGGGGTTACGGGATTATGGGGTTATGAAGCTATGGGGTTAGGGGATTATAGTGCAATGAGATCGTGAATTGGTATGTTTACCCATCAAGGACTACTCAAGCTAGTTTGAATTTTCTAAAAACCCTTTTTAAAAGACTTTTTGATGATAGGATCAAAACAGTGGGACACACCGGTCTGGGCCACAGCCCAGCCCACTTGTTTTCTGAGACGCTTTGTTATTTATACAGTTAATAAATTGTTATTATTATAAATTTAAATAAAGAGTACTTCATTATTTTAATTTTGAAGTCTAAAACTAACTCATTTTAATAGATTACAGCTAAAGTATATTTTAAACGATATCTATAACCACTAAAATAACTGGAGTTTGAAACTCTACAAACTATGCTCTTCCTTCCATTTCGTAAATTTTCGTTCATTTCCTAAAATAACCTCAAACAGTTTAGATCCAGCTGTCGACTGTTTCTCGTAACTTAAAACCACCTTATTCCTTTCAATTATGTCCCTGATTTCTTTAATTGTTCCTTCAAACTTGTCTTTACAATCGGCGTTGAAATTCCTCAACAGTAGTTTGAATTTTACAATGAACTGTTCGTTCAAAAGCACACCCAAATATAGACACAACCTAAGAAGAAATAATCAGAATTAATAACTTTTTTTATTTACATCTTCTCTTGGTTCACCTTGCATTCCCAGGATCAATCCTTGTGGTAACGTCAATCAGTTCCTCACACATTTTCAGCTTTTCATTTAAAAGAGTGTCAGATATTTCTATACCACCTTCACTCCCGTATAACTGCACTAGAGTATGCTTCAAGGAATACACCAGATAGTGATTGGGATGCAAAAAATTTAACAGCTTCCCCAACATATCCTCTAGTTCCGCAATTTTAGGATGTCTGGCCATCAGTTTGTCCACTTCGTGGCTTAAATGGTGGACAAACTTCATAATGTCCTAAAAAGTATATAAATAAAGAGACAATAGCTACAAGAGAAGGAACTACCTTGTTTGGCAATTTGATGTCGCATTTATTGCAAGTCCATTGACAGTTACCCTCAATTGGATTCAAAGGAAGCTGAACGCCACCACAAGGTTCTCTTTCAACACCCAGACACTTCAAAGCGTTTATGTAAGTTCCCATCTCTGTGGGGTCTTGGCAACGTTTGCAAGTGCAAACAAAGTATTTAGTTTTCTTCAGATGATGTCTTCTTGCTGTTGTACCCCAAAGGATGTGGGTATAAATTGAGGTAATATGTTCATCTGGAACAGCGTATTACGTTTTATTTTATTTTTTTAGTGTTAATTTATTTAACTACCTTTCTTGATTGGAAGAGCAGCTCTGAAAGTTATCTTGAAATTATCTTTTTCATCGATAGTTTGGATGGTATTTGGAGTGCAGTCGTGCTCTAGTAAACTCGCAGTGGGGTATAATATATACGCTTCAAATTCCTCAGATAGCTCCGTAGCATTTACATCTAGAATACCGTATATCTTGTGAATCAATTCATGTGAAGGAACGGGCAATATCGATTGACCAGTTTCTTCTTCATATTTCCTCAATGGTTGCAGATAATTTTCTTGAAGAAGATTGCACTTCTCTTGGACACTCCTACAAAGCAATAACCAGGAAAGTAGGTAAGTTACAATTTTAAATTGCATTAAACTTACTTGAAAACCTTTGTATTAGGACCTCTATCCTTCAGGTGATCCTGCAGACTCAACATGGTTTCCCATTTCTTCCCATTAACTTTTTGCAAATATAAGGCTCGTAAGATTATTAATACATCAAATCTATAGTCAAAAACTTGTATCATTTCAAGAAAGAGTTAAATTCTTTGATTACCTGTAATAGTCAAAAAAGGATTTGGGTTCACTGGGTGGTCTAAGCTTCAACACCTTGCACTCAAAACCATGAACTTGTGCCACCTTAAGGCCTGGACAATCAGTCTTGCACACCGGCCAAAAGCATTCTGGACATCTCTCACACGTTTGGTCATCTAAAAGCCTTAACACAAATTGAAAATTTGGCAGAACGCAGCTTGTTCAAGGATTTTACCTGCAGCAACCAACGCAAGGAAAGGAGCCTTCTTCGATGCGATGAGGTTTCGGTCCAAAGACTATGGGGGAGTCAGTAAATATGACATCTGATGGGTTTAAATCTCTTCTCGCCTTGAGGTATTTGCCTAAATGATCTGAACTGCCCACCTATAAAAAATTGATAATATAGAGATCATATTACTAGTTTTGAATATCAGTTATGTCTAATAGTATGTGTTTTGTGTCCTAAAATGGATCCTTGTGGAACATCAGTCAGATTTGATGTAAAATAATACCTGAGTTGAATATAAACGTATTCTACGCATTCATAATAGATAAATTTAAACAGTTTTAACTAAAAGCTAAGAAGCCAGGATGATATAGCTGTTTTGTCTTTGTTGGGCTTGTTAAACTGTAGCCTTCCAAGAGTTGTACCAATTTTAAGTATTAGTTATCAATTATTTCTGTCAATAAGCTTCTGTGCATGTATTAAATAGCAACACTGGCCCTAAATTGAATCCTTGTGGAACTTCATGTAGATTTGATGTGGAATAATACCAGATTTGAATATAAACATAGTCTATGCATTCATAATAGGAAAATTGAAGCAGTTTTAACAAAAAGCTAGGAGACTAGGATGATACAGCTATTTTATTTTTGTCATGCCCGCCAAATTATGGCCTTGCAGGAGTTCTAATTGTAATATTATAATAACAGGGCCTTGTGGCTTTACGAGTCGTTGGTTTAGTAATGAGAATGGGCTATGATTAATATCGAACACCTGTACTTGACGGGACACTACTATGACATTAAAACGTTGGCAAAGCGATCGAATTAGACCTGTTGAATGAGGTGTAGACGAATACACTTACTTCGTACGGCCTACAAGCGTCTTTGTGCTCGATCCAATGCTCTCTCTGATGCTCGGCGCTGCAGTAGAACACCAACTTGCAAGCGGAGCACCTACGCTCGGAGACTTGTTGACAAACCTCGCAGCTGCCTCTGGAGGCTTCGCAGACGCCGTCAGACATTCTGGAACTGCAACAGAATCGCTTAGGGTGTACTAAGGGATCGCAAAAAAAAACAAGACGCACCACAGAATGCCGCTGCGATCGAAAGACAATTACGACATGCCAAGATGGATTACTTGATGTAATTATAGAACCACTGCGTGCAAAGGAAACTGAGATGGGTCGAATCGTGCAAACTGGCTTTGTATTAGTTTGAAAGGTTACAGAGAGAGAGGGTGATGTTTGTGAGAACATATGGGATGCTCGTGCGATTTATGAAATATGTTATACCAATTTTGCTGACTGGCGATTGACGTATTTTTTTGGCGACTGATTTATAAATAAACGGGAGTGATTGGAGCGCGCGCGCTGGGGTGGTTTTATATTTAGAACGGACAAAATGCAGTGGCGCGTGCAACGGAAGCCTGTGTTTTGAAAATAGAATCGGTACGACTAATTATTTCGTCACTTCGAGATATAATTTTATTTCTTCTACTCTCATGATTCAATAATTGATTCCTTAGACATTTATGAACTTTATTTATAGGTGGCACGTATCTTTGATATTATGGGGTCTTGTTCTACAAGGATGGGGTTTTCAAAATTGGAATTTAGAGATTTTGGATCAACATTTTTAGTCAATTGTACGAAAACAGAAACGACACGAAAATCCACAGTTACAGGGAGAAAATTGTATAACCCCATCATTTTTTATCGGAATAATATTCAAGTAATTTTTAAATGGTCTTAGTTCCTATCCAAAACGCCACAATTAGTCAGGGGCATCAGTGAATTGCATATGAGGCGCAACGTAAAAGGCCTTTCCAGGATCTAAAAATACAGCAATGCCTTGAAGAGGAAGAAATTTACTTTATCTGCTCTCACTATAGTAAATATACTATTAATACATCGTATTTAAAGAGGTAAGTGGATTTTACCGTAGAAATAGAAGTTGCTATGGAAAACGGGAGGTAACTTATCTCCCTAGGAAAAAAAGGGATTTCGAGTTAAAATGCATATTTTATGAACAAATAAATAGAAACATTTGATTTCATTAATTATTATGAATGAATATTTATAGTAATTCTACAGTTATTACATTTGGTAACATTTATAAAATCTGGATAATTATTATTCCCCTCGCGTTTACTAATTATCACATTTTTCTCAAAATGATTTGACCGCTCCATTTCAGTCATCGGAGGTTCAATATTATCTGACTGATCCATTAAAACAGCATAATGCGACGTACTACGTACTAGAACTTGGAGTTGAAGTGTCATTGTAAAGATTCCTGTTGGCTATTTCATTTCTGTTACTTAAACTGTCAGCAACATAACTTTCTGCAATTGTGGCTGATTTCCACCCACCATATCTCTTGATTGCTAATACATCAACATTCAACTCCCGTATTAGCCAGTAACGTTGCCGATGTTCTTCGGAATGAATGGCCTGTATATGTTTCAGGATGTTCTAGTTTCAAGAACTGTGCAATCTTATTAGGAATCATAGAAAGGGTATTCTTGCCAACTGTTTGTAACATCTACCTGCTTGATAGCGCATAAAAAAGCGTGAAATTTCAGTTTTAATTTCCAATCTAATCTTGATATATTTCTTGAGAATTTCTAGGTGAGAAACAGAACCCAGATGAAAAGTAATTGTAAACGTACGTAACATACCATTTTTAGAATCTGGAATTGTAACTACAATAATGTCATTGAAATTTTGAAATTGACGTTGTAACTCATCAGAAATCGTTGACTCTTCTCTTGTAAAAACGTTTGATTTTTTAGGTGTATAGCCGTCATTCTTACGTTTCAAAAATGCTCTCAGTTTGGGGTATTTTGATATATCCACGCTCTCTTCTATGAAAATAATAATTGACAATTATTGAGTATTCACTCCATGAAATATGCTAGCAATGACATTTCAGAAACCCCAATATTTTTGTTCTGGCACCATTCTTTGAAATTTCTATATGTTCGTCCGTAGCGCACTTTCGACTTCTCGAGCAATAAAAATTCGCAGGCAGCATTATTTGCTGCACTTTCTATTTGAAAATCACTCATTTAGAAAATAATAAATTAGAAACGACAAAATCCAAACAACCAAGGTGACTTTGCAAGATTTCAAATAATGTCAAAAAGAATTGATTAAGAAATGTCAAAGAATAAAACCTAATCTTTATTTCATGAACCATAAAGAACTGTGGGACCAGATAAAATGTTATACACCACGCAGCAGTTAAGTATAATTTCGTCCTCGACTGGTAAATAATAGATACTTACCTCCTTTATGGAGTAAATAACTGTTGTGAAGACACGTTTAACATGACATGTTAAAAGCATTCTGTCGTTAAAGTCGATTTCAAAATCTTTAGTTTCTCTGCAAAACACAAGCAGAACAGAGTTAATTTTGTAAGTATAATTGAGTGTAAATTTCTTTTTAAAAAAGGAAAAATTGACATTTCGATGTATTTAATTTCAGACCAATTAAAGTATACCAGTAAGTAATAATCTATAACATACTGTAGAAGTAGGTAACACCCTTAGGAAGTTGCATTACCTACTAAATACTTCAAGATAATAATCAAAAAGTAAGTTTCATGCCAAATCACAGGGCTCAACATTAGCATTTTTAATTTTTCTGAATTTTTGGTATTATTTTTTACTACCCATTTAGAGTAGATAGTTTTCATGAATTTTTTCAGATTTTTATTTCAACCCCTTAAGAAATTATGAACATTTGAATATTTTGAGTAAAAACTTTTCAAATATTTGACACTTGACAAAGATTTTGAGATGTAAGTAATTTTATAAAAAAATATATAAAAATAACAAATTTTTAATTTTTTAAGGTGTATTTTTATTTTTAAACCAGAGGGATTTTTTTATCCTATTTATTTTCGAATTAACTTTTCTTTGAATTTTAAGTTTTTAAAGATAATGTACACTGTTAAACCATATTTTATTAAAGTAGTAAATCGCGATGATCGCGAAAAAATACCATATTTGTAAAACTTCAAAATCAAAAAGCACCTCAAAAAATTAAATATGTATCATTTTTATATTTTTTTATAAAACTACATCTCAAAACGAACAAAATGAAAAAAAGTTTATGATATCCTTAGTTATTGCCAAGGTACAGGTATTTGAAAATTTTTTACTCAAAATATTCAAATGCGCATAGCTTCTTGAGGAGTTGAAATAAAAATTTGAAAAAATTCATGAAATGGGTACCAAATACATAATACCAAAAAATCAGGAAAATTAAAAATGGTCCGGTCACGTTCCCAACAATTTCGCGTGGAATGCCCCATATAAAAGGAAAAGAAAAGGGCCCAAAATTGAGCCTTGTGATACCCCAGAGTTGACTTTTTTTCTATGGATATTGTACGTTCGTATTTAATAAATTTCCTTCTGCCTGAGTAAGTAATATTCAAGATAATTTAAATACCTTCAAAAAATCCGATGTTATAAATCAGAGATTAAAACAAACATGGAATTTTTTAGCCCATTTTGAAGAAGTACCATCCGTACCAGCGACACTGTTAATGTGCGTGATAGCGTGATTAGTAAGTCCATTATCAGGAATATGTAAAGCTGAAATAGTGAAAATCTAAATGAGGAAGGGGATCATTTTTGGCAAATACCATTAGATCAAATTTGTTTCAAATAAATGAAGCTATCTAAGACAAATGTTTAAATGACCATATTGGTGATAGAAAAAAAGGTTACGCAGGAAATTACATGTGGGGGCGGCTCCTTCCGTTCCGTTCAACCAAAGGGGAAAACCAAGAAATTATCCAATAAGTGCCTTTTCCATAGTAGGACAAAAATTTTTCTCTTCGGTTTTAAAAGCGCGTAAATCCGCAAGGATTTTTATATGAAAGATCTTCCTTAATTTTCAAGAAGGAAACTCCTCCTTAAACGTTCCTCACTTATTAATTTACGCCCTGTATAGTACAGCAAATGAAAACATTCGGTTAAACGTCACAAAACAATGGGATTAAGAATCAAATTGACTGACGCCAAAAATGTTTTTATTTATCATATAGAAATGTGCACAATGCAATTAAATGTATTTAAAAAATAATTAACAATGTTTCCAATGTAAATATATTTACACAAGGTGCTTGATTATGTTTTAAACAATATTAATTAAGCAGAGAAGAAAAAAATCTGTATGTTTCACGTTTGCAGATAACTGATTTTTTTTAGGTACACAATCAGCCCTATGCTGTATGAACATTGACTTCATATCAACGTTGAAATTATATGAAAAAATCAGCCCTATGCTGTATGAACATTGACTTCATATCAAGGTTGAAATTATATGAAAAAATGACATTTAGACAGACATTTCAATAAAAATAGAGGTTTACTATGCTGTAAAAAACAAATTGATTGAAATTTGTCAAGAGTTTGAAATGACGTCAAGTAACCTTGAAAACTTCAAAACTTGGTATGCACTAAAGCAGAAATTGATATAAAACTGCATATCAAGGTTGACAAATGTCAAGAATTGTAACAGAAATCGAAAACCTTCACGTTAAGAAACTTGAAACCAATTTAATCAAGAATTCTTGTTGCTCCAGCTAGGGCAGCACACACAATTTATTCCTGTGCAATATTACATAACCTGTGTATCCTTAGAAATGAAAATTTGGATGATAATAATGGTAAGTGTAGCTTAATTTCGATTTAACAAAAGTAAAATCTAAATTTTATTTTAGAAATGTTGAATGATAAATGATGAAAATGACGAATTAGAAGAAGATAATTATACAGATATAAGAAGAAATAATTTGCAGTAAGGCCGTATTGTAAGAAATAGGGCAATTCAAAATTATTTTGGAAACATGAAGTTTCATGCCATATTTGATTTAATATTTGTTTATGAATAAAATAATGTTAAATATTAATAAAATATATCAATATTAATATATAATTAATATTAATAAAATAATATTTTATATTATTGAAAATATCCATATGAAATAAAATATTTTTAATTTAATATTTTAATTACTTATAGATTTTAACAAATTTTCCTATTCCACATTCAAAATAAATATACTATTTTTTAAATCATTGAAGTTTTTTCTAACATTTCGATGCGACTCCTTAACATAACGGCTCAAATGGTTCAGGTGAAAATGCAAAATAATTAATAATCAAAAATTAATGTAAAAACTTTTATACTGAAAGATTTTCCTTGATCTCTTTTTGTCCTTTTCTGTTTATTTGATTCATGTATTTTTTTTCTTTTGTAAGCTAATTCTACAACTTAGGGATGCCCATATATTAATATTTTTGACAAATCCTCCAAAAATTTTTTTTTCAGATTTGTTAAAATTTCAGTTAGAGCAATGCCACCTCCAGTTAATTCTTGTTCAAAGTGAATTCTCCTAGCTTTAGATTTTACGTTGGATTCCCATTCGTTAAAGATCTTAAAATGTACTTGATTAATTTTAAATATTACTAGCATTAGCTAGCATTTATTATATATTAATTCATGTGTAGATAATGAAATATAAATGTAAATTATATCTGATAAGCAACATTTAATTTTAAGTGACACACCAATATGGAAATATGTTATGCCCGCTTCCAATCGGCAGTACTTCTTTGTTGGCTATGATTTTCTTTATTTATTTCAACAGAAAGATTGTTAACTGCTTCACCATTTTATGTTGTGATACTTACCGTTTATATACAATTAATAAATTCAGAATAACAAAATTGATGATTAAGAATCTTATAATAAAATTTTTAACTGATGTCACCGTTTCTGTTCATAAAGATTGTTTCCATAGTCACCAGTATCTCCCTATAGCAAATAGCGACGTTGCCACAAGTACACTTGAAATAAATTTCAATCAATTTTAATGTCAAGGTTTTCTAATCAAGTGTTCTTAGTGCATACCAATTTTCTCCAAAATTGAAGAACAAATCAATTTTCATTGAAATCACTTCAAGGTTGAAATTAATTTCAATGTTTTTATAGCATAGGGCTGAATGTCTACACAGAGTTATATCAGCAGCTACGAGTATATGTACAGTGTGTATCAGTCAAATGGAATAAATTCTATAATAAATGGGGGCGTGTTCGAAAAAACACGTCGGACACGTCGAATGCTATTTTTAGTAGCGCATTTTTTCAACAAAAACTTTGTATACGGGGTGTGTCATGTAACAGTGGTCAATACCCACTTTCTTATTTTATATGCAACACATATTATTCAATTTTTGGATTCTTCACAAAATTCTAGACAAACTTCTTGTACAATGTCCTATAACTGTTTCGGAAATATTAAGTGTTTTCAGATTTATTGCAAAAATTCAATCAAAAAAAGAAAATTATTTGATTACAGAAATTCGCTATAACACACTCAATATTTATTTCCCATTTAGCCCTTGATAATGAGAAAGTAAGCAAAAACCATTTCAGCGTTCCTTTTTGACATGTAAGGCAGATAAAAAGCAGGTGCCAATGCAATAAGTGATGATATCAAATTGGATATTACGCTTGAGTTTGAGGAAAACCCACATACTTTTAGTCGAAAAGCAGCCCCAATGTTCGATATTAGCCATTAATCGATTAATCGAATATTAAAAGAAAATAAAATGCATCCCTATAAAATGAAACCATTTCAGGAGCTCATGGAAGACGATTTTGATAGAAGAACGTATTTTTGTGAACAAATGATGGCAATGTGTAGATAACAATTATGCTTTGTATTCTGATTAGTGCAATTTTGCACTTCAAGGTCATGCTAATCGTCAAAATTGCCGCTAGTGGTCTAATGAAAATCCTCACTGGATTACAGAAGAACATACGCAATACCCTGAAAAGGATAATGTTTGGGCAGGAATTGTTGGAGATCATATCATAGGTCCCTTCTTCATTGATGGCAATTTGAATGGCGATAATTATTTAGCACTGCTCCAAAATAATATCGTAGCAACTTTGACAAACTTATATCCTGATCCAGCAAACCCACAATTTCCAGCGAATATGATATGGTTTCAGCAAGACAGAGCACCGCACCATTACCAAATCAATGTCCAGCAGTACCTCAACCGAATATTTCCAAATCGGTGGATAGGGAGGCGAGGATCGATGGAATAGCCAACACGATCCCCTGATCTGACACCATTAGACTTTTTATGAGGATATGTCAAAAGTATTGTATACAAAACTAAACCCCTCGACTTCGCTGACTTAAGAAGACGAATAACGCTTGTGATTAGGTCGGTCACGCTTGAGATGTTGAGTAACGTTGGAAGAAATTTCTATTTAAGAATAGAATGCTGCCAAGACTTCGCGGCGAGCATTTTGAACATCTCCTACACTGACATTAATGTTTTTTTTTTTTTACTTTTTTACATTATCAGTAAATAAACAGTATTAGTTATTAGGTTTTTAGTGTGTTGTAGCGAATTTCTGTAATCAAATAATTTTTTTTTATGTTAATTTTTGCATAAAATCTGAAAACACTTAATATTTTCGAAACAGTTGAAGATAGGTATAGGATGCATGAAATATGTCTAGAATTTTCTGAAGAATTCAAAAATTGAATAATATACAGGGCGTTTTTTCGAACACGCCCCCATTTATTTATTATTAAATTTATTCCATTTAACTGATACAGTGTGTATATTAACGAAAATTCTTGTGATAAAATTTAAAACTGCTTATTTTATTGAAGTTTAAAGGACATTATAAACTTTTATAAGGAGGTAATATTTAACTTTATTATAATTATCCACGAATTTTTTTTAATAGTAATAATTATAATTTTTTTTTCAAATGAAGTCGAACAATGTTCTTCGATATCGGAAATTTAGGCAAAAGATATTCGAATTAGTTTAATATCTTTAAAATTGAATAAAAAATGTGGTTAGAATATTGTAAACGACTAAGATTAGTGATTCTCGAAGTTCATACGAATTTTTCTTCAAGGAATCTTCTCTTCAAATGGCTTATTTAAGGAGGTTTATCTGATTTGGAATTTTAAAAAAAAAATTTTTTTGGTCTTTCTACTTAGAATGCGCAACAATTAACGAACAGTTTACACAGCAACTTGCATAATAGGAAAGCGATATCTAAGGAATCGTATGACAGGTCGTAGAAATCGATTAGGTGCTTATAGAATACATAATTTATAACAATTCTCCTTCAAACTGCTGTCGTTGACTAACTTAACCTCCATATGCGTGATAGCGGCAACGTCGCGGTTCTCGAAGTAGCGTATTATTTGAAATTCGCTGGTGTGACATATGGTGTATATTTAGCTCCAGCTCCAAGCTTAGGCATCCAAACAAAGCCAGCCAAATGCAACGTTGCCAAATCTAAAAGCTTACTACTTTAGTCACGTGCGAATCTGCAGAAACTCTCGTTAGACTATAGACGTACCTCTGTACCCGATAAACCTCCTTAAGTACAACTATGTATTTTTTGCTAAAAATCACCTTGACATTAAAAATTCATTAAAAAATTAACAAACTCGGAACTTTTAAACCTGGCGCCTATCTTCTCCTTCCGGACCTCCTCCACATGTCCGATCCACTTCTCGAAGTAGGATATCCTGGTGTACACCCTCGGATAGTCCCCGCTGGCACAGTCCGTCTCGAAGGACACTATCCCGATCACCAGGTTGTTCTGAAAAAGAGGCCCTCCGGAGTCATAACTACAATCCAGCTTCGCTTGATTCCAAGCGCACACCATGGTGTCGTCAATGTTCAGGTTGTTGATACCCTTGCACGTGGAGAACGGCACCAAGGTGACTTTGGAGCTGTAGAGTTGGTCCGACTCGTAGACGCCGTTCTTGGAACTCCAGCCCATGGTGGTGGCGGTCGTGTTGGCGATGTATTTGTATCTGGAACGTGTGTAAATATTTTTTATTAGATTTGTTTGTATATACAGTGTGTCCCACTTAAACATTAGCCACCCATGTAAAATTTTTATTTATTGACCGATTTGTTTTAATTTTTTTTTGTTTCATAGTCCTGAATAAGAATCCGGTGCAGTTTTTGTCAAAAAAATCGTTTTTTCTTCCTATAAAACGTGACTCAGTTGGCCATGACTTTGACCACGAAAATAGAGAAATTATACATTCTACTTCTTTTTCTGATCTATTAAATAAAAAAAAAAGTTGAAACAAATCGGTCAGTAAATAAAATTTTACATGGGAGGCTAATGCTAATGTTAAGTGGGACACACTGTATATACAGGTTGTCTTAGCGCGACGGCCCATTAGAATATTTCAGAGACTACTTCGATTTGAATTTTGCGCCCTAGGGTTTCCGTGGGTATTCTTTTTAAATAAAATAATGCCATTGTTATAGCACTTTCGGTTATACCGGAAATCGCCATCTACTTGCTTATTTTAAATGGAACGCCCTGTATATTTTTGCATATTTGGATTCTACGCTTAATTTTAGGGGAACTTTTATCAAGCTTCCCTTTGTCTATCTCTAACGGTCTTTTAGATATTTCAATTCTTTAAAAAAAAAATGCTTTTCGATAACCTAATTCAAAATTGCCTATTTGTATTTATATTTGAGAGGGAGATGAGGGAATGCCTATTACTTATTACAGTTTCCATTGATCCAATTTCTTGCGAGGATGGCTGTGAAATTGCTAGCAAACTTAAAAACAAAACAACCAGTACGCCATAAGTCATCATTTGCTGTTAATCTGACAGTGATACTTGCAATTAGTTAAATAATGATTTGAAAAAAATGGAAAACAATACGTATTCAAATGCTGATAATTTAAGTTTATTATTTATTCATGAGCAGTGAAATGGAATTATAAATATAACATGCAACATTTTTAATGAAAGATACCCAAATTAACAGCAAATGAAAACTGACATAATGGTTGTTTAGTTTTTAAGTTTGCTAGCAATTTTGCAGGCAGAAATTGCATCATTTTAGTTACTTATCACAAAAACCATCAATAACAGCAAAATTAAAAGATGTAGGTATAGAGATGTGTAATATGGACAGATAGAAAGTAGAATTCTGCAACCGATTTTGATTAAATGTATTGGGTGTTCCATTTAGATAAACCAAGTCTTTTTTTTATGATCAAATAAACTATAATAATAATAATAATAATAAAGGAAATATTAGTCTATCTTTTAAATTTGTTGTAGTTACTGTAAATGTGGGTCATTCATGTTTGACAGCATTAAAACCAACATATTTGGTGTTGATAATATGTATATCCCCCACTATGTTAAAATATTGCAGTCCCTTTATGTTACTCATTACTTGCTGTATTCAGCAAAAATATTTCTCGCATATGAAATAGTACAGTTGGTTTGCTTGTACCCAAAAAGAATAATCTTTTCTGTTCTTAAAATAATTAGTACATTTTTTTCCAAAATTTTTGAAGGAATACTATACCGGGTGGAGCATTTATCTTGAGACAAAATAATATCTCGGTTGGACTCGATTACTTCGAAAAAAGTTTCAGACAAAAATTGTAGGGCATCGAGGGAGCCATGGAAAGGTCCATATTACGACTTCCGGTCTAGAGCGGAAGTGGTGCTTTCAGACCGGAAGTTGATTTTATTAAATAGAAACGCCCATTTTTTACCTCGGATTTCTATTAAAAAACGAAAAAATACTTTTTATTCATATTATTTTTTCGATTTAACCCATAAAAACAAAAAAAACAAGAATCTTGAGACAAAGTGATACCTTGTTGGGATCACTTTTTAAAAAGTGACTATATTGGCATGACCTTCAAATTACCTTGACCTTGACTATAATAAGATATGAACTTAACCTCGAGAACAAGATCAGATATCAAGGTCATTTTAAGGTCAAAAAACTGTATAATTATTAACTACTTTTAGCACCATCCAGGAATAACGACGTAGTAGTTTTCTTCAGGTCTCTGAAGATTTTTGTGATTTGCTGAAAACTGAAGTGTATATTTGATATTAAAACGACCTTGAAGTCAAGGTCAAGGTCATTTTCAAGGTCATGTCACGATAGCCCCGTTTTCACCCTACAACTTTTGTATGAAACATTTTTTTTAAAAAGTGATACTGCGTTGTCTGAAGATTCTTGTTTTTTTTTGTTTTTAAGACCATTTTATGGCCAAAATATGGGTTAAACCGAAGAAATAATAAGAACAAAGTATTCTTCCGTTTTTCAATCGAAATCCGTGGTAAAAAATGGGCGTTTCCATTAAAAAAAATCTACTTCCGGTCTGAAAACACTACTTATTTCTGGTCTAGACCGGAAGTCATAATATGGACCTTTCAATGACCTCCTTGGTGCCGTACAATTTTTGTCTGGAATTGTTTTCGAAATGATCGAGTCCAATTGAGATATTTTGTCTCAAGATAAATGCCCCACTCGGTATAATTAATTATGCCTATTTTGTAACAGTCTTTTCCTAAATTTGGCTTCAGGAAAGGATATAGTTTATCAACTACCTTAATCATCTCGTTGATGAAAATAAAAACAAAGGACATAAGGCTTTGATCCAATTAAAAATAAGCTTTTTTATTCTCAAAAATATTATGGGCTTGGCGATAGAATTCTAGTAAACCTAAAATATGTTTTTATTTTATAAGAAAAATGCCTTATTTCAAAGGTGTCTTGCTTATAATTCTATTAATTTATACAATTTTCTTCCTGATGATTTTATAATATTTAATATTAACAAATTCAAATATAAATTTAAATCATTTTGTTAAGCTGATTTTATAGTTTGTACTTTGTATTTAGGCACTTCATTTATTCAAATGTCAAATTCCTCGCAATCTTTTTTATTAACACATAATTATTTGACTACTACTAAATATTGTGAGGTACTTGGAATCCTTTTGTGATATCCAGTAGTAGACGAGAATAAAAAATTACAGGTTTATTTTCATCCAGAGAAGCTTTGAAATATGGTTCATTTGTTTCCGGAGATCCAGTAGGTATGCGTTGAATCAATTTTTATTCACACATTTGTAAACATGTCTGAGTCATTTATTTTTTATTACCTACACATGCGATTCGTATTTTTAATGAGATAATTTTGTTGACAGTATAATAATTTTAGAACACCACAAATCACTGCAAGAAATTAGTGATATATTGAATATCTGTGACCTTTTATACATTTGAATGTAAATGTAAATAAACAGTCAAAACATTAACTATGTTGCACATTTTTAGGTCTAAAATTAAAATAATATTTACGTTTACGCTTTATTTAAGTTAAATCTTCACCGTTGTGATGACTATTGAACCTCGAAATATACGAGGCACTATCGACTATGTGTTTGCATAAGAAATTAACACCCCGTATGTTATTAAATCTAGTTAAGCTACCTTGATCCTGCTAGAGCTATTGGAACCTCCAAACTGTCAACGAACGGCGTCTTCACTTTCACAAGACAAAGGTTGTGCGACACAGTTCTTTGCGAGTAATTCGCGTGCCGCATTATCGCTTCCACGTCATGCGCTACGCCGTTCCTCCATTTTGCTGAGTTACTCGAAATCTTTACCTTCTCCAGAGGATACGATTTCACCAGTTCGCAGCAGTGAGCTGCCGTGAGCACCCAGAACTTGCTTATGATGGTGGTACCGCAGATCAGAAGAACCCTAGAATAAAATAAGTCATTTACCTGCTAAGCTAAGCTAAGAGGGCCTGAAATAGATCCCTGAGGGACTTCTTAATCAGGTGATTTTTTTCGAACAATGTTTTAAATATCGTTATACTAAAGCTTTTAACGCCTACCTGTTGTATTTTATCAAGCATAAAGCTGCCATATGCTTGTGTTCGGTCGTCTCATCTTGGGCTCTCCCTGCCACTAGAGACATCAGGCTTTTCCCAGGTCTATTTCGTAGATGTTCGGACATGTCAAAAACATTCTGGTTGCATTTCTTCATCGATTCCAGGACTATGGTAAGGAGGAGTATCAGATTTGCCAGAGAAACCACTATCAGAGTAGTGACGGTTATGCAAGAAATTTGACTCATAGGAGTGTGTCTGTTGTCTCTGCTGCTTTCTCTATCCTGACTAGCCATTCGACTACTTAAAAAATAATTTGTTCTGATGCTAAAGAAAAGAATAGTGTAAAAAAGATTATGTAACTTACCTTACACATTATTTAAGGGGTGACTTTTAACTGCAGAAAGGTGCTGTGCTAGTTGCTTGCAGGTAATCATACGAATGCTCGTATGTAGATGGCTTTGAAAGATAAAATTGAAGTTTGTTGTGAGTTTTCCTAGGGGTGAATATACCTTCAAACTGTTGCATGTGCAACGTCATAATATGGTCACGATACACCATAATTTATAGGTATACAGGGTGAATCACGGCAAGTATAAAAAAAATCAGATAAAAAATATTGCCCACGTTTAGAAGTTACATGGTATTGAAATTAGAAATATTAAATTATTTTTGACAATAGCTTAGAAACGAAAGAATATTTTTGTTTCTAAGCTTTTGTTGTACTACGAAAAAATTTATCAATGCCATAAATAGGATAGGTGCAAAGTTAATAATGACTAGACATCGGAAATTTTGTGGCGACAGTCAAATAAATAAACATTAGTAATCTATATTATGCTAGTAAGCGGTAAAACGCGTTGTAGCAGCAGAAATAGGCTAAATTTGTGGCCAAGCCGTGTGCCGCTCTATGCTCATAATATACATTCCTACTGACTGCCATAAAAACATGTGCCATACGCTTGATCAAGCAAAACGTCAAACTGACTCACACACGCACAAAAACTAGGATTTTACCGGCACGCCAAAACGACAGGGCAGGCATTAGGGTATGGAATAAATTGATCGATGCGAAGCTTCAAATCAGAGGCAGACATGTACATGTTATTGTACAATGACACGAATAGTGGAATTACTAAAATGTGAAGTAGTTGATGCCTTCACCATTAGTAAAAATAACATCTATTAAAAACTTCGACTATTTTAGATATGCGCCTGTGAACTCGATAAATGCTGAACGGTCATTTTTCTTATGAGTAAGAAATTATTATTTTGTTAACTTTTGCTGGTACTTGTTATTACGTACTACATCTATTCAAGCTGATTCAGAACTTATCCAAAAAAAATATTTTGGATGTACTGGGGACTCTTACAAATACAATTTCGTAAAGAAAAAATGAAAGGGTAGTTCGAAAATGATTTAAAAATACATTTCTGCACGGTACTGGAAACTGGTCCACTGTAAAACCTGACCTCACACAATGCGACCGACATGGCGGCAGTGTGATAAAAACGGACAAAAACTTTGTAAATTAAAATTAATTTGTGGTTTTAAATAATAAAATAATTTGGCTACCTGATGTTACAACACCTCTTCAAAATTTTGTCCACCGACGTGTAAACACATTTGGGTCCGTCTTACTCCATTTCTACGAACTAACACCTTGTTTTGCTTTGCTATAATAGAAATAATTCACCATAATACAAATGTTGTCTTCCATATATTAAAACGATATCCATCAACTCCGAGTAGCTATTTTTGACACTAACTACTAAAAATCTTTTGTAAACACTATCGCAACGACGATTGTAATTTCAGTATTCGCTGAGACCACGTGGCTCTCCACGTGTATTGCGAATGACTTTAAAGACTACAGTCGTCCAACTGGTTGTAAGTCAATAATTTTTTCGGAAACTATTTATAAGGATTTAAAAAAAATTTTTTACGATATTGACTCCATTTCTCATGCCGCATCTATTCACAAATTTGTTTGGATAAGTTGTGAATCACCCTGTATATTTTATGATAAATTCCATATAAAGCGTTTAATGTAGAAAAATAGGTACTTCCCTTTTTGTTTCATACTATTATGCAGATACCTACATATACAGGGTGTTTGTAAATAAGTGCGAAATATTTTAAAGAGTGGTTTCCGAAGTTATTTTATGAAAAAAAGTTCATATAAACATAAGTCGAAATATGCTTCGTTCTCGAGATATAATGTAAAATTATTAACTTTTTATTTATTTTTATCAATTATTTCAATGTTTTAAAAATATTGAATCGAAATTTGAAAAACGCATTGGAGGGATAAATGCGCATTTTTTGGGGTGATCCGAAAATTTCTATTTGTACCTTTAAATAAAAGATTAACAAAACCTACAATAAAATATGTTTTATTTTTTCCTCAAAAAGGTTGCATCCTACGAAAAAAATTGAAGAAACTAAATTCATTCAGAATTGATAACATAAATAAAACAAAATATTAAATCGAAAACTAACAAGAGTATCAAATATTGTGTTTTGAAATTATATATTTTTTTAGTCATTTACAAAAAAAGAATCAACCAAAAGATTTCTATTTCTATGTTTGCAGAATAAATAGTACCCAAACAAATCCAATGGGTTCAAATATGGAGGGCGTCTACGCACTATTCATTTAAACAATGCCAAATGCTTAGCAAGAAGGTCATATTTTATTTAGACCGACATAAATTCAAATTATTTTCGCTTAAATTAAAGTTACAGGGTTAAACTGGTTAGAAATTTCCCATATTTATGCCATCGAATAATTTTCAAATCAGAAACTATTATTAAAATGGCCTTATTAGATGACCAGAAATACACAAAAAATGTTTGTTTCTGAACTATTTCCAAAAAAATAGAGCTGGGAGAGAACATCATACGCTTAAATGGGAAAATACAAGACCCACAAAATGAGTAAGATTTTAGAGCTAAAAATATAAACTTTATCATTCAAATATCAAACTGTCTCAACTAAATTCTAACGGGGCCGGGATCTAAATTCTACAGGGATGACAAACTACGCCCTTTTAGTTGAGTTTTATATTATTTGTTTCTCATTTTTAGACATTTGCCTATTTTTACTCTAATGACTCAATTTTTTAAACATTCATAACGCATTTTTTTGGGTGGTAAATACCAATATTTTAGCGTTTTACTAAAAAATACCATGGTAAATCAGTTTTTAGGATGCGGAGTCAGATTCAGCATCAAAAAAATCCACAAAATCTATGTACTCTGGCACATAACTTTTTTGTGGGGCTGGGTAATTGGACAAAAGTGTTTAAGATACTTGCAATATAAAATAATAATATAAAGTTGAGATATTCAACTAAATTTTAAATATTTCCAAAAATTCGGTATAATATTTGGGTGTTTCGTAATAATTGAATCGAAAGTAGTATTCACTAATGAAAAACTAAGAAACTTTTATAAAAAACCTATTTATATACAGGGTGACCCTGAAAAGGATGGACAACGATTGACCACAGGTTCCTTGGATGAAAATAAGACTATTTAGCCTAACTTACCTATATACAAAAGTGCACGCCTACTGAGATATAGCTTTCTAAATATAGAATAGATAATCTATTTTTTTCAAATAATTTGAAAACTATTTTTCTTAGAAACTTCAAATTTGGTACACTTATTTTTTTATATAAGGGCAAGATAAATATAGAATTTGGAAAGAATACATATACAGGTTGTTCTATTTCTAGTGCCTGTGCGCCACTGGCTATCCCGTAACTTTTTTGTGTGTATGCTAATGACGACATAATTTATATTTTTAAAGATAAGCACTATTTTAGAAGATTTTTTTGCTCTTATAAAATTTCGATATCGTTTATAGATTTCGAGTAAAATTCGCATTTTTTATACATTAAATGTAGGCAAAAATTCCGATTTATAAAAAATAATTTATAACTGCAGCCTCAAAGCAAGGAATAATTATGAAAAAACGTCACATTAAAAAAATAACTACACATTTTTGGTATTATCAATCAATAAAATAAAAATCAACACTAATATTTTAAATAAACAATATCAACTAATAATGTAAGAAAGTCAACATTAACATTTTAAATAAACTGATATTTGTAATCACATTAAAATAATATTACAGTAAATGCTCAAAGTTACTTTCTTGTGCTTAAACGCAAACATTAGTTCTTCGAAAATTAGAAATTATCCAATAATTGTGCATTACCACCCATAACATTAGTTTCATGTTGTATTCTTTCTCATATTCGTTTTCTGTATTTACTGAAAAGTTGTTTTAAACTGTGGTCTTCAACGCTCCCCAAATCAAATAATTACATGGGTTTAGGTCCGGGGATCGAGGTGGCCATTTTAAAGGGGAATTATTTCCTCTACCTGTTAGACCTTTAATAACCTGTAATACCTACCTGTACCCTGTAATACCTGTAACCGGTAATAACTGGTCTTTTAATACTTCATTAAAGGAACTTTTTGAAAGCCAACCTCTGCCGCTAAACACCTTTTATTTAATTGAGGAATTTCTTCGACCCTTTCCAAAATTTGTTCCTCTAGCTGAATAATTCCAGCCGTACATTATCCACGATTTATTGTTACAGGTAAAAAACGTCCTGTTTCCCGAAGCCGTGTCTCCGCATTAGCAAATGTTCTGTGATTTGGAGTTCTTCGATTAGGAAATCTTTCAGCATATGTTCGAACAGTAGCACAACAATTTCCTTCACAATAATTTAAAACTACTAACATATCAGTTTGTTCAACAAAAGTATAAATTGCAATAAAAAACAAAGTAAGCTAAAATTAAATCACAGAACCTTTTAATTATTGTTATGAATTTGTTTCTCTGTTATATGGCACCTCGTACTAAAATATTCTATTTATCTTAAACTGATTTTATATTATTTAATGTGTAAAATATGCCAATTTTACTCGAAATCCATAAACGATATCAAAATTTTGCAAGAGGCAAAAAATCTTCTAAAATAGTGCTTATTTTTAAAAATATAAATTCTGTCGTCATTGGCGAACATACCAAAAAGTTACGGGCTAACCAGTGGCGCACAGGCACTAGAAAGAGAACAACCTGTATATGTATTATCACCAAATTTTACATTTACATTGCCCTTATATAAAAAAATATGTGTACCAAATTTGAAGTTTCTAAGAAAAACAGTTTTCAAATTATTTGAAAAAACTAGGTTATCTGTTCTATATTTACAAGGCTATATCTCAGTAGGCGTGCACTTTTGTATATAGGTGAGTTAGGCTAAATAGTCTTGTTTTCATCCAAGGAACCTGTGGTCAAGCGTTGTCCATCCTTTTCAGGGACACCCTATATTTAATACGTATTTATGTATAAACAGTAATATTTTCTGTGTAAGTTTCGTTACTTTCCATTTTTTTATTTCAACCGAGGTCGATATTTGAAACTTCCGAAAAACAATTGCAACAACAAATGCCGTTTGATATCCGCCAATCGCGTAATAAACAAATACAGTGATAACGAATTAATCTTTGAAAAAAACAACGACGCCTCGGTGTTATTCTTCTTTTATCTGACCATTATAGCTTGTTGATGCGTTTATAAAAAGCAGAAGGGAGTCATTGTCCATATTTCTCGAAAATAAATAAAAATCTTCCACGTAATTCCGCCAAGCGGTATAAATAGTGGTGTTGGAGGAGACAAGTGCAGACTCCGTTTGGTGAAGATGAAGATTCTGGTTCTAGTGCTATGTGTGAGTGTGGTATGCCTGGCCACCCCATCGCCCCCCAAGGACTTCGGGACAGGCCTACGGAAGCTCAAGATGTGTAAGTTTTCTAGTCCTGCTTTGTAATACGTTATAATACTTTAAATTTAGCATAGCAGATTTTTTTTCATAAATATTTGTAGGAAATAAAGTTAGATGAGTAAGTCTTCGCTATATTTGTATAATTTAAATTTAAATCGGTCCCTACAAGACCTTACTGAAAACCCACCCATGCTTTAAACATTGTGCTATCAGTTTGTTGATTAAGTTTACTATTTTATCGTTTTTTTTTTATCAATTTCATATGAAAATGCCCTTGTGAACAGTTGTTTTGTCTAATTTATTGATTTCAGTTTTTCGTTGCAAATTTGACAAAAATTATTAATTGATTTAAAACTAAACACTTATAACAATTAGGTAGCAATGAATATTAATTAACGGAATTCTACAAAAACCCAATTAAAGGGGTGCAAAATCCAGTGGGGTTGTTAGAATTTAAACAAAATATCGCTAACCAATGTTTGTCAGGCATCTAACACAACAGACATAACTACTTAATTATACAAAATAAAAACTAAAAATGATATGTCTAAATATAATTAATACAAGAACACATACCTTATACATTGGAATTGTCATTCAGAGTAATATCCTGTATTCTTACTGTTCTATTATCACCCTGCATTATCATAGGGTCAGACAATTTTCAACAGCTGTTGTGATTTTTGTTGTTTATTTGCTTTCCTTACATCATAAAACGTCATTTATCTTGAAAACGGTCCGAGTTAAAGTTTGTGGTGATGAGTACCTTTTTTGTGTAAATAATATTGGCGGTTTAAAATATGCTTTCAAAATGCCAATTTTCCCAGAGTCGTAAAAATTAGGGGCAAAAGAACCTCACGTAATCCTAAAACCTCCGCCACTGTCATATGATTAAAAATGGAATTATCGCTCAAAAGTAGCTAATGTTAGTGATAATAAGTGTATAAAATTTGAGATCTGTATCTCAAAGACTTCTTGAGATATCGCCAAAAAACTTAAAAACATTTTTTTTGACACCATATATCTCGAAAATTTGCGGACTCATTTTACTAAGACTACTACTAACCTTCTAGTATCGGCAGGCCCGGATTGGGCCGGCGAGTTACCGAGTAAAACTCGGTGGGCCGGTCACTCCGGGGGCCGGTTAGCTCCAGTGTATACCACTCTTTAAGTTTTTAATATTAGTCCAGGAGAATTACACACTGGCATGGCTGTTGCTTGACGTAGTTTAGATATTAGTAAAAATCGGTCGAAAATAATATAAACAATGAAAATATAAGGTTGCGCCAAGAAAAAAAGTTGTGCTATTTGCAGAAAAAATTAAAAACTGCAAAAATACTTACAAATCACGTGTTTTTTCTAACATTTTCCAATATAACTTCTTAAATATGCAGTTTACAAAAAAAAACTATTACTGATGAAATTATTTGTTATGAAATTTGCTATAAGACAGAATTGTTTTGATACCTGCGCATTTAATATTTTTGTTGCTATATAGCCAAAACAGCGTGAGAATGTGATGAAAATCAAGGTAATTTTGAAGCGTTCAACTGATAGGTAAGAAATTGTCCAATTCTACTATAAATGTAGATGTAAGTACTTTAAAGGATTACAAAACGAAATCGCAAAACCCGATCGAAATCGGTCTGATAGTTTTGGTATGAGACAATTTGTTACTAAATTTTAGCGCGAAATGTCGTTATGTTTTTGCGTCAGTGCTGAGGTTAAAGTTAGGCATTTTAATTGGCGCTGATTTTTTTACACATACTTGGACTCTTTAACTATCATATAGAATCGTTATAATATTAATTTTCTTTTTTTTAATAATTTTTGGAGCGATTTTAAAATTTCGAAAAATTTTGACTTTATAAACAAATACTTTCGTGAAGCGGTTTTGCGGATTGGAATATATACCAAAGTACTAAAAAATAGTTCTCGGAAAGACGCTTAACTTGAAAAAAAGAAGGTTCAAATCGGTCACATAAGTTCCGAGATATCAAGTGTCAAAGTCAACAAGCAACAACAACAAAAATTGAATTTGGCAGGTTTTTTAAGAACTTTTCGTATGTGCTTTTATAAATATTACCGCAAGTGTGTTTTTTATATAAAATTAAATGAATACCGCCAAACCGACCATTTGAGCCGCAAAACCGGGGGGAGGGGATGAATGATGACTTGTCGTGTAAGTCTATATATTTGTACAAATGGACTTTTTACTAAAATTCAAAGGTGCCAGGAGAAAACGCGACCTTGAAAATTTTCGCCTGCGGCGCCATTACAAAGCCACTAGTGGGCCGATATAAAAAATCGAACTCGGGCCGAAAAAAATTCCCAATCCGGCCCTGAGTATCGGGTACTCGTGTGTACACCCTGTTTTTTTTTTAGGGCCTGCATAGAGCTTGCTTAAAAATTATGGAAAACAAATGAAATACGAATAAAAAAAGCAATAGCATAAAATCGGTTTTCTTCGAATATCTTCGCAACTATTCGGAATTTTCAAAATTTAAAAACGGATCCGTGATCGCCATTTTCTGTACATTTTTGCCCATTTAACCATTTTTGTAACTCTTAAAATAAGAAAGATACGTGTATAGGACAATTAATAAGTTGCAACCCTGTATTTTTACATCAAACTTTTAGAAGAAATGACATTTCGAAATAACAGTGTTAAAATCTCTAAACATGACTAGATTCACTATAACCGCTTCTTTATCTAAAAAAATGTTTGCCCTTTTCTACTAAATTTCTTTTAAAAAACATTTATTTTTTTTAGCTCTAACATTTTTTACTCTATTTCAAACGTATTTAATTTAAGCTAATTCAAACCAACTCTAAAATACATTTTTTTTTAAATCTTATCAAATGAAGTCAAGGTCCCTATCCTACCCTATCCGAGGTACCTATCGAAGAATATTGTTCATTATCAACATTAGCTAAATAGTTTGGTTTGGTTAAAAAAAATAACTCTTTAACAATTTGTTCTTTATTGTAGCTGATAAAATACTGTTAGAGAGACAGAAAAACATCTTGAGGCTCTTCAAAAACATCAACCAGATATGCAGCTGCAAAGACGAGCTGCAGATAGCCACTACATACTCCATTGAGGAAAGAAGTAGCGACTACACAGTGAGCAAATAACACAAACAAATCTAAAACCAAATTACTAAACCATTACTATGTTCCGTTACAGAACTCTCAAGTGGTAAAACAATTCCTAACCTTCTACAAGCAAGGCCTGCTTCCTAGGGACCGAATCTTCTCGGTCCTCAACGAAGTGCACCTGAAGCAAGCTATAACCTTGTTCAAACTCTTCTACTACGCCAAAGATTGGGACACCTTCTACAAGACTGCTGTGTGGGCCAGGAACCACGTCAATGCTGGCATGTTTGTCTACTCCTTGTCCGTAGCGATGGTGTTCAGAGCTGACACTTACGGCCTCGTCGTACCAGCCATTTACGAGGTTTTACCCATGGCATTTTTCAGTAGTGAAGTCGTACAAGAAGCGGAAGTCTTCAAACAGAAGTTGAAGGACAGCAACGAAATGCAACGGCACACAATAGTGTCTAACTATTCCGGATACTATCTGAATCTACACCCTGAGCAGTCTATGTCATATTACACCGAAGATATAGGTCTCAACGCCTTTTACTACTACTGCAATGTTTATTATCCCTTCTGGATGGATGGTACGTATGTTTTGAATACTTGGCGAGGTCATATATTGATACTTAAATATCAAAAAAGGCCCGCATCCGAGCTTTGTGCAACTCACTAGGTCATTTTCTTTCAGGTGAAGAGTTCAAGCTGAAAAATGATCGTAGAGGCGAACAGTACTACTACCTTTACCAGCAGTTACTGGCAAGGTACTACCTTGAAAGGTTATCTAACGACTTTGGCGAAATAGATATGGTGTATTGGGATGAACCTGTTAAAACCGGATATTACCCATCACTTACCTACCCTAATGGCCTAGAGTTCCCATCAAGACCGAATTTCGCAAAGTTATCTGAATATTTCTACAACTATGGCCAGTCATGGTCGTTCAAGTCCAGATACGGCTACAGCTATACCTTGGTTAAGGACTACGAAAGAAGAATCAGGGACATCATTGATTGGGGATACATTCCAACAGTAAGTAATAGAAAAGAAGTAATATTATATTCAAGTTTACTATGACTTTTTTAGAAAGACGGCAAACAGATAGAGCTGTACACCCCCGAAGGCTTCGACATCCTAGGAAATATCATCGAAAGCAATCCCTGCTCCCCCAACACCAAATACTTCGGACCCTTGCAGATATACGCGCGCCACCTTCTGGGCTATGCCCCTCAATCCCTCAACAACTTGGACGTCGCGCCATCAGCTTTAGAACATTTCGAAACCGCTTCCAGAGACCCAGTCTTCTACCAGTTCTACAAAAGAATTGTACTACTTTTCCAGAGATACAAGACGAACCTCCCTCCTTATTCGTACAAAGAGATGTCCTTCCCTGGCGTGAAGGTCGAAAAAATAGACGTTGATCGTTTGACCACTTACTTCGACTACTTTGACACTGACGCTACCAACATGGTGTACCTAACCCCTGAAGAACTGGAAAAAGAGAATGTCCAGATAAGAGTTAGACAACAGAGACTTAACCACAAGCCTTTCTCTTTCAGAATCAACGTTAACTCTGAGACTGCTCAAGACGCAGTGGTGAGAGTGTATTTGGGCCCCAAATATGACGAGTTTGGAAGAAAAATCAACATGCAAGAGAACAGACTCAATTTCATGGAGCTCGATCAGTTCATATGGCAGCTTAAGGCAGGCAAGAACACGATAGAACGCAACTCCAGACAGTTCTATTGGCACATACCTGATAGGACGTCTTACAGAGACATCTATAAGAAGGTGAACGTACTTGTTGCCCTCTATTTAAATGACAATGTAAATATAAATTTTGTTTAGGTTTTGGGAGCTTTGACTGATGGAGAAGAAGTGCAACTTGACGCCAGCGAAGCTTTCTACGGCTTCCCCAACAGGCTTCTTCTACCCAAAGGCAAACCCAATGGTCAAGTCTTCCAAATGTACGTCATCGTGAACCCTTACAAGGCTCCCAGTTTCCAACAGAAGAAACAGGAAACTGACTATTACTTCCATCGTATTGGTACTGGCAACAACTACGTGGACAACTACGCTTTCGGATATCCTTTCGATAGACTTATTGACGAATACAACTTCTACGTGCCCAACTCTGCTTTCAGGGACGTGGTCATCTACCACAAAAGCCTGGACGAAGTCAACTCATCTCAAGCTCAAAACGAGCCTTGAATTGTTAACTTTTCCTGTCTATCTCGAGCATATCTCTAACATTAGATTTACCGTATGTTAACGTTTGTAACTGACCAAGCAATAAAGTTGTATGGGTATACTATTTAAAACAAATTGGGAGTTTTTTAATGTCAACTATATTTTTGTTCCCATTAATAAACGGGGTACTTGGCACTAAAATACGCTAGAAACTTCTAAAAATTAAATTCCGTTTTTCTAATTTTGAAGATAATGAGTCCACTTAAGTGCTGTTAATTTTTCGTAAATTTTTATTGAGAAATTTTCAATATTTAATCAAGGATTGTTGTAAAAATGAACGATTCGCATACATGTACAAACACTTTATTTTAAATCATTTTTTTTAACAAAACAGATCCAAAAAAATTCTAAACACAAGAAACTATTACAGCTCATCAGCGCCATTTGTATATTTCGAATTTTTCTTGTCCTTCCATCCGTAGGAAGGACACCAGCACGCCTTCTTTTGTGCATCCAGATACGCTCTACAACCCAGCGTTAGGGTACCTGTGAACAACATTTTAGCTGTCCCTTTACAAGCTGAAAAAAAGAGTTTGAAATTAAAATCAGAGCCAGTATATGAACAGAGTACCGCATTCTGACCGGCGGCCGCCATGTTTACTCCAGTGCGCTCCTAATAAGCGCGTCTCACTTCTAATCCGTTTCCAAACTTACTTTTTAGGAATTATGAAGTAAAACAAAAATGTGTTTATAAATACTAAGATTTATTAAAAACTAGTCTAGATATATAATTTATATTTATGTAAATAGTGTATACATATAAGTTCTTTGTTAAGAACAACAAACTGACAAATTTAATAGCTATAATTTAGCTATAATAAACTATAATATTAACTATATTATAACTACAACTATAATAAATATATTATCACTATATTAGACTATTATATATACATATCAATAATTATATTATACACGGTGTTTCAGGATTATGTGCAAAAATTTTAAATACGAATTGGGAATCGGAAAATAAGAAAAAAGTTCCTATGAACGTATGTCCGGAAACGATTCGTCATGGAGTTACCGCCGTTTAAAAATGGCGGTCAAAATCGAGTTTAAATTTTTTTCTCAAATTTGAAAATAGATAAAATCCTGAATTTTGGTACAGATATTATACTGATCGAGGCCCATCTAACCAGTATTTTTTCGTTAAAATAATCTTATTTGGAACGGGTGAAATCAACAACACCCTGAATATTTTTCATGAAAACATTCTCACTCGTTAGGCCTTCAATTGTTGCAATACATCTTTTGGAGAGACAGATTAATTTATAAACTTTTCCATCTCTTTCATCTTTATCATGATATAAATAGTTTTTGAGTAAAAAATAAAATAAAATTTTTGATTGTATTTCAACGACTAATCTAATTGGGTGCCTCGTCTAAATAATAAGAATGTAAGACGTAACATGAAATAAGTTCAATTTATTATAATTCTTTATTACAATCAGGTAGTAGGTCTCAGTAGATATAAATTCAGGATTTTATGTTTTCAAATATGAGAAAATAATTTCAAACTCGATTTTGACCGCCATTTTTAAACGGCCGTAACTTCTTAACGAATCGTTTCCGAACATACGTCCATAGGAACTTTTTTCTTATTTTGCGATTCCCAATTCGTATTTAAAATTTTTGCATATAATCCTGAAACACCCTGTATATCAAGCTATAATAAACTAAAAAAAATATCTACATTAAACTTTCTTTGTAGCAATTCTCATTCCAATACTCCTGCTTCCACATTTTACAGATTGTTGTGTCTTTTTAATAAGATCATCAGAACGTTTTCTTAAAAAAAAATACAACCGCGTTCTAAAAAAAATTGCAAGAATATTTGCAAAAATATTATGGCATGTAGGAAGACTGTTTACAGCAACATTTATGAATTCGTTTGTTAATCGCTTTATTGTTAAGCTTCCAGTTAATAATTTATCGCATTCTTTGCGAAATAATATTTCAGCAGTTACCATAATGTCAAAAATATACTTTGTTGGGTATAGCAGTGCATTTTCTTTATAACATTTGAGATCAACCAACTTGCTAATGTCTTTTATTGATTCATCATCATTACGTGTTATGACCGAAGATAAGCAATTATCACAATTTTTATAATCATTTTTTATTTTTAGTACGAATGACCCCAACAGGTAATAAAGTGATTGCCTTTCTGAATGAGTAAGTACTGTATGATTTGTGCTAAAGTCGATTAAACCAAGTACTAATTCTTCTTCGCATTCAATGTCATCATCTTTATTTTCCTCTGTAGTGTGTCTACTGGATTTTAAAAATTCAAGCAGTTGTTCTGAGTCGCTTACCCCGTAACTTCCATGTTTTGGAGGAGAAAAAAATTGTGACAAAGATATCAAACGCAATGCAGTTTTAAATTCTTTGGCATTCGGCACTGGATTTCTACATCTAACATTAGAAAATAAATTTTCTAATGCATCTTGAGTAAATCGACCTAACATCAGATATTTTATATTACATTCATTAATGTAAGTATTCTGTATGTCCAGGACGGTTTGTGTTGCCAACAATATTCCGGTTTGAAAAGGTTTCCAATGCCCATTTTTGCCCACTTTCATAGACTCGATTACAAGTAAGACATCTTTGAGAAAAGAAATTATGTTCAAATATTCTTCCTCCTTATCGCGGCTTATTGCCAATTTAGTGGAACGGCAATTCATCACACAGAACCATTTATGCATCATTTCAAAAAACCATGCAGTTGTGAAACAATTCTTATCAATTTTATTTTGCTCAATGTAAAATTTAATTCCTGCCGCAACATCACGATTTACTAAAGCTAATGCGTAACTTACGTTCATTTTGTCGAAATGACCTGGCTGTATAATATTTTCTTTAAGTCGAGGTGCTACCTTCAAATCGACTTTGGCATCTTCAGATATGAGTAACTTAACAGGCTCCAGATTTACAATATTAGATGGTAATTTAAAACGCTTCATAACTTCATCGGATAAGTAAAATGTATGACCATCAGTCAAAGCAAGTCTCATATTTTTAAATACGTGAGGTGCATCTGGCATAAAATACAATTTTTCAAGTTTATCGCGAAAACAGGGATGAGGACATGAATTTTTTATTTTTGAAAATCTTGAGCAAGTAATACCATGTATACGCCATAATGCTTGATTTTGAGGGCCCATGTCAGACACTACTGCACAGACATCAATCCCAATTTCGCAACACTTTTTTATTATTTCCGTAACTGTTTTACTGACTTCATTTGCGTCATAGGAGTTTTCTGTATACTCGAAGGCAATTGTTTGTTTCCACCTCGTTGTTAAACCTGCAAGCATGAAAACTAATGCATGCGTCGCGAGTTTATCACCTGAAACTTTTCCGCCTGAAGTCGGAATTGTAGGCTTACCTGTAATTTTTAAATGTTAATAGTATCGATTTACTTAATACCATGAAATACATACCCAATATCTCACCGGTAGAGTTGTCATAATCAAGACCAGGTTTCAAAGCCATTTCATCCATTAGCAAAACAGCTTGCTTTTCTTGAGGTTTCATACACTCAACTTTTGTTTTTAGTAAAGGAAACAAATCGTGTAATATACCAGACTGAAACTTAAACACTTCTATTCGCTTTTGCAGTGTTCGAATACATGGCAATGGATATTTTTGTTTTCTTAATTCTTCATATCCTGTGGTACCACATGTTAAATATAGTTTCAAACTCTTCTTAATTGTATCAGTCTGCCACTGACGTCCAGTCATCTTTCCTCTTTTTAAAAAATCGATTTGGTCGTTGTTAAAAACTACATGCACTTGTTTCTTCAACGTATTAACTTCCTCGTTCATTCTCCTCATTCTTTTTTGAGCTAAATTTATTTTCCTTTTTAATTCCAATATACGTCGATTTGTTTCTTCTTCTTGGGGAGTCTCATCTAATTCATTGAAATTTTCCACCACAGTTGCCTCTCGTATTTCACATTCTGAACCTATTAACAAATTCAAATTTAGTTTTAAAAGCCTTCAGTTTCAGTAGAATAATTTTAATAGGTACATACTTTTTCGTTTTCTATCGCATCGGATCATAGGTGGTTTTCTCTGTTTCGGAACCGTTTTATGTGAAAATATGGTAGGGACTGCATTCCAACGTAATGGCCTCTTTCCATCAGCACGATTATTTTCGAACTGATCACTTGTAAAATGCTTCTATAATACACATTAAACTATGTAATTACGAAAGTATACACTAATAAATATTCTTACCTCACAAACATAAGCACGATCGGGAAGACGATCTTTTCGGTTAATATTATTTATCCACTGTTTTCTCCTTGATTCATTTTTCGGCCCTTGAGGCAATAAAAACAATCTAGTACCTTTCTCTGATCTCTCAGAGCAATTAACCGAACAACAACACGGCATTTCTCTAAAAATTGACACAATTCTTTTATCAGAACTTGCCCGGTCCGTTGCTCTGGTCCTTTGAACTTTAACGTGCCACGACTGTAGATATACTGACTTACTGACCACTAGGAGTAAACATGGCGCCGACGGCGGCATTTGACGCGGCAAAAGAATGCGGTACTCTATACATATACTGGCTCTGATTAAAATACTCACCTCGCGCCATCTGTTGTTTTCTGCGCAAACTACATCATGCCATAAGAAAACACCAGATAGCGCTCCTAGCCTTTTCTAATTTCAAATTTAGCAGTAAAATAAAAGGTAATGGTTAATTAACATACTGGAACTTGCCTTTTATTATATTGCTGCCTGCAACAGTATCTTTATACGTGTCGCAGTACTTATACAAGCACCTCTTGAATTCTACGTCGCAAAGTTCCTTATTGCTGTTACAGGTGTCGTAGCAGATATCATGATCGTCGCAACATTTTGTCATTTCCCCTATCGGTAAGTAGTTAGTGTTAACTTTGAGGCCGAAAGACCCACAACCGTCGGCACTTGGTTTGTGACTTTTGTTTGGCTTTGGATGAGCTCCTAAAGAAATGGGAAACCTCTATAATAAAACGATATCTAAAAATTCGGGTAGTTTGTAAACTTTTTGTTTTATACGTAATACCCTTTTAGTTCTATAATGTTTAATTATTATTAAACATCAAAAATGCAGAAACATGTGTAATTTAAACTTTATTCAGTTTAAAAATAAAACCCCCTTCTATGAAAATAACATTAACAATGCAAAATGTTGAAAATTTAAATGACAAAACCCTAACAATATACCTAGATACAGGTACCTATACGTTTTGTTGTTGCAAAAATACTTATACTTAGGCGTAGAGAAAAAAAATCGATTAATTTTGTCACCTCCCCATCTCTAATTTCTATATTGAACCAGGACCGGGATAAACTTAATCTAGTGATCTCTGTTCTGGCAGTAGGATAGGATCAGTGTAAACAGTTTAAAAGTGCAATTGTTAAAAATGTCATATAATCTTTCTTTATGTGTCACAGAGCAAAATAAGAAGTCAATGATTATTTTTCAAATTCAATTACGTTGATACAAAATTACACTCTGATGGATAGCAAAGTTGTATGAAGACACCGATACAAAAATGTCGCTTCCTGCGAATGGTTAGCTAGACAACCGGCCTTAGTTCTAGACCACGTCTGCTAGATGGCTGGGACCGTAATATGTGCCGCTCCGCCGCTCATCTACATATTTTAAATATTTTGTCTTTATAGACATAACTTGGACATATTTTTTTTACCCATGCAACTTCCTTAGTAAGAGTAATGAAGTTAAGTTTCTCCCAAATTAAACATTAAACAACTGTGAAAGTATCATTGACACTCATAACCCTTTTTAGTGCCAGAAATAATCAGCAAAGCAAGACATGGCTTAATCCTATTTTCAAAATATTAATAAAAACCTTTTTCCCACACACCGGCTTGATGAGCATTATATTGATGGGAATATCAGGGAAATGTCCATTTTAAATAATTATAATAACTAAGTGAAATAACATCACCATAATGTAGGTATCAATTTTCTCTATTCATGCAAAAATACTATTGTACTGACAAAATCTTGTATGGTCTACATATTTATTTTTTATGACAGAAATAACATTTTAATTATAAACGAACAACCTTTTGATAAAATATCTGTTTTACAAATTCTTAATTTTGTTTTAAAAAATATATATTGCATTTTAATGGCAGTGAAAGTAATAAAAAAATATTTCTCAGTTTTTTGGCAGAGAACTATTATTAGAACGTACTAACTTATTATTAATACTAAGTTTAACATTTTCAAATTTATATCTCGGTAACATGGAAAACAGCCCTACAGTATTTTAAATAAACTTTAACATATATGAACATGGTGATCCAGAACGGATGGTTGCTATTTCAGGAAAACGGAAAGAGAAAATAGGAAACCGCAAATGGGGTCCTTTATGGCATTGTAAGTGCTTGGTTTTCCCAATTTCACGCACTTTTATTACATTGCATGAAATTTCTAATTTTTCTCAACAACTTTTATTAAAAAAGTTTTTCGACATCTCTCTGTTCAAAAGATATAAAAGAGAAAAAACTGGTTCGATCAAGTCTGTTACTGATATTATTATTATTGACATAAGTCATTTGTTTCTATAAAGTCGTACTGCTAATTTCAAATCTTTCCTAGTTTCCTCAAAAATCAGAATCAAATCTACTTTTTTCACTGAGTATTCATTTGTTTAAAAAAATATATGAAATTGGAAAAAATAATTTCGATGAGGTCACAGATTTTTGAACAATCAATTACTTATAAAGTTCTCAAGATGCCCACTTGCGGTTTTCTATTTGCTCTTTCCATTTTCCTGTAACGGCGGCCAGCCATCGGTTTTCGGTCACCCTGTTCAAAGAAAAAGTGAATTTTCTATAAACTCTACATAAAAACAGTTAAAATTAACAATAAAACATGAAGCTTAGACTTAATATCAAATAAAACAAACTACATTCGGATAGACTTGAAGTTCTACGAGATTCTCGAAAATTCGTGATCTACTGGGAACGTAGCTACGTACTCTAAACTAGGCACGCAGATCCTCGAATGCTCCTTCATAATATGGTACCAATTGGTAATACCATTTGTAATCTTGCAGTGAAAGTACGAACCCCACACAGTCGAGATTAAAAATTGGCAATCAGGATGCCATTTTTCTGTAAAACCGTGAGACCTCTCTGCTTCTAACTCTTCGCATACCGTCACCGTGTCACATTTACAGATAACGTTAGGTGTGTAGATGTCTTGCACGAGGTTGTCACCAACGTACAGGACATTAGGATTCTCCACTTTCGAGTGCTTTATAAGGAAATCCTTCAAGTCACACCAATTTCCGTGTGTGTACATTCCTCCTATTGTTAAATCTTTCGGAGATATGGGGCCTGTTTCAGTGAAACCGTCTAAGCCAATAAAATCTCTCTTCTGGGTGAAAAACCCGGGCTTCTTAGCGTAACATACGACTATATCGAAATAATCCCTCCAATTTGGGCCTATCGTGTTAGAAGCGGTGTGAGAGGCAAAATCTACATGCGAACCGGTTAATAGAAACAACTGCTTGCCTTTATTTTTCAGCGCTACAAGCCACTTGATCAAATCCTCGCTACATTTATAGTAATACTTTTCAGGGTAAGCTTTAATCTCGGGAAAGTACTCGCCTTCGTTTGTCTGGAAATGTTCTCGTTTAAACATGTACACCGCAGCCTCTAGTACATCAGGCCAAATGTTGTAAACCCTTTTCTCATGCTTGGCATCAGACGCTTTATCTATCGAGTCAACAGCCCTAGCAAAAATTAAGCTTATAATTATATCGTAGTAGTCCAGTAACGTCCTCATTTTTTCCGAGTACGGTCCATTCCAAGTTTGCAGAGGGTCTTCGGAAAACAGATCTGTAGCCTTCCACCTCCTATTCGGGTAATAAGTTTCGATTTCTTCCACAGTTAACCATTTTGTGCCGTGTGTGGCTTGTATTATTTTACCATCAGGTGCTATTCGTAGTAAATTTCCATTTTCATCATCTACTATTAAGCCCTTGATCAAGAAATTGTGGTCTAGGGGCTTCAGTAGGTACTCTTTGGAATAACCCTTTTTATTAACTAAATATTTCGATATTATATCATGTTCCATTTCTATCATATTTCCCACTTTGTATCTTGCGAGGGTATTGTCCAGGTCGAATCCTATACAATCATAATCTGTGAATTTAAATTTCACGTTTTCTTCCATCGCTGTTGTAGATTTTGTGTTGTGGCGAGAACATAACCTATTTTGATAATGAATCTGGTTTTTTATAAGTACGTGATTCTGACTAAATACCCTTCCATTTCCTAAACAGATAATTTCGTTGATAATATCTGATTTGAGTATTTGCCGCAGAAGTAACATATCACGTTAAATCTGTTGCCAAAAACCTGATAAAGCATATTTTAGTGCTTTTCCTGTAACGTCACGTCATCTGCAGCAATGTTGCCAGCTATAGTTTATGCCACAGACCACTTTACGCATATGCTTTGTAACAATACAAGAGAATTCTAAAATAACAATGAGAATCCGCAAAATAAATAAAAAAATGTATGTAAATGATAGTCAGTTATTAAAAAATATATAAGTAATTTGCTTTTATAAAAGAAGCAACGAAAATGAGTGACTAACATTTGATTCAAAATTTAAAATTTGCTACACAAAAAACTAACAACCTAAACCTAACCTAAAAGGTTACTTTTCTTATGTTTTAGTCAGGAAGCAATAATTTTCTCTTAAAATAAAAGTTATCTTAACAAAGAATGTATTTTTTATAAGTGCATGTATCACATCACAGTTTAACAACTAGACACGCATAATTCTTATGTCGACTTTAAAAATATATCGGTGTTTATATAATAAAAAGTGAAAAATATGAGATCTCATTTACAAATGGTATATCTGGCAACACTGGTATGCAATCAGATATCCATGCACATCACATGACACTTGACGGGATCTTTTTGACGGTAAAGCTTATACTTGGAAGAGACACCATAAGCCTGTAAGTTTTTTCACTATTAATAGTGTTTTTCCTTTTATATCACAACTTGATGTGGTTCATTGGAATGTCAGACAAAAGACCTCAACCTATTATTGGTTGTTCTAGAACAGAAAGTGTAATACTTACCACTGGTTTTCAAGATATAAGACTATAAGAGTGATGGTGATGGAAAAGTTTAAAAAAATATATCGCCATTTATAGGCTTGGGCTAATAATTTGCCTAATTAAATACAAAAATTCTCTGAATGTACGAATTAGAATTTTGTTATATATTTTTTAAACTGTATTCAACCTCACAAAATAATAGATTCGTGTTCAGCACCCTCAAGAATTAGGAGTAGGCAATATTTGAAGCGGGACCCGAAAAACAAAACTTCAACTGTCGCAAAACACGCCAGTCTTCGAAAAGTTTGCGAAAAGTTACAGTTCTGTTTTATTCGACACAAGTTTGTGTTTTGTTTTGTCCGTTTAGTGGAAAACCACCTCTATGTACACTTGCGAGTTTTGCGGTATAGTACACAATTACCCAAAAAAAATTATTTACTTTAAAAATCCATCCAAAAGTTACACATATTTCGAGGAATTTTTGAAAGCAATTTTTAGGAAGATGACTCGCAATAATTACCAGTGTCACTACCATATTGTTGCTTTACCATCCACAAACAACATTCGCATAATGGCAATCCGTCAATCCAATCAGCTGATTGAATGTTTATACAATTTTGATATAGGATTAATTTAATTTATACGAAACAGCACTTTATTACCGATAATTTGAATAACATTTTTCTTTTATTTGCAAAGTCTTTATTATCTCCTTTTTAGTTACACTTACCATTCGGACATTTGAAAACGCAATCCTCTTCAACTGCGGCATCGAAAACATCGTGCATTGTTCTAAATTTTTGTGCGACGTTGATAACGTTTTTCATTACATCCCCAAACACGTTTTCTGCGGCCAAAACTGCATCCCGCAGATTGTATATCAGACCGGAACCAAAGCCAGAGTAAATGTATCCCAGAAATGTTAATAAATATATAGCAATCTTGCCGTAAGGTATATCCATTATTTCGAGACGGTATCACAAGAAAGCACTAACAAAACGTTTATTACACTTACATATGCACTAAACCGCAGAAAATTACGTCCTGTATAGGTTAGGAAGTTAGACTACCCCATATACTATATTTAGACAATGAAAATGAATTACGTGTTTCTGAAAGATTTGCCAGGGTTTACGCAAATATCCACAAATAGTAGGCTGTGGACAGTATAGCCAAAACTCTAATTATTTTTATATTCATTAGAAATTAGAAGGTATTTGTCAAGTACCTACTTCCATACTTGTTTTTTTTTAATTATTGGTACTGTAATGTTATGCAATTAACACAGTTACAGTTAGCGCTTAAATGGTAAATATGCACTTACAAGGTCTACTGTACAGGTTGATAAGATATATCTACATATATGTAAATGCAGCCATAATGAGGCTTATTCTGTAAATTTCTTATACCTACCTACCAATTAAATGTATTTTATCTACTGCTTATTAATTGCTATTTTTTTTGCTCTTATTAGTTTGTTTATCATAAGTGATACATTAATGATAGAATAAATAACATATAGTAAAAATGCCATTCAGAAAAAGATAAGAAAACTAGCATTTTGTGATAAAATGTATGCAATCTCATTGTATCTACTTGTATATAACTTAAAAGCATTTTTTTCTGGTTTTAAAACTACACAAACTTTTTGATTGTGGCATTATTTCGAAATTGTTTGAAATACATAATTAGATAAATGAAAATTGAATTTTTCAAGCTTGTATTTAAAATATTAAATCATACATAAAATTTAACAACATGCAAATAAGTATAGTCAAAGTACAGGAAATATTTAACATTTTTCATCATAAGTACTGCATTATTGGAATATTGAAATACACTAAGAAAGTACCAAATTAAGTAGCTATTAATTTCTGCAAATCACCTTTCTCATATAATGTTTTAACATCAGAACCTCCTCCTACACAATTTTCCTTAATAAAAACTCTCGGAACCTACAGAAACATGTATTAATATATCTTTCACAACGAAATATTTTTACTTACAGTTCTAGCCCCAGTAATTTCACCCAGAATACCCTGAATCTCTTCTCCATCATCTCTACCATCCAACTCGATGGCTGTGTACTTTTCCTTCATTTTATCAAAGACCTACGAGATTATTTGGTTTAGAAAATTTTGAATGTATATATTTAGAAAACTAACCTCTTTTGCCAGTTTGCAGTAAGGGCAATATGACTTGGAAAAGATCACAATTTTATCGCTCTTGATGAGATCCTTGACAAACACTGCCTTGGGAGAAGAAAGATCCACAGCCATTCTTTTAGAACTGAAAACACCCGTTAGATTAAGAATAAAACTAATTGTATCCACTATTCGCCAATAAATATAATCAAAAATCGACATTTCACAACATGGGATAAAATTAGAACAGTGAAAACCAATGTAAATACTAAGAACACAAATTATGTTTTAAATTATTATTAACCTTCGATCCACGCATACTAACCTTACGTTAATTCAATACCTAAATCGGACAATTACGTGTACTATAGGAATTTGTTTTTGCTACTGGAACTTGACTGGATGAGTTAAGAGTTGTTAAAGTATCCTGAGGAAGAATGGAATTTGTTTAACTTTGGGATATTCAAGGTTATCTTATCTTCGAGTTCTTTCAATTTGATTGAATTGAAACTATAAAATGAAAAAATCCCTAGATATAAAGTACCGAGATGCCATTTTGGTGGAAAATCTGTATTGCCAACCTTGAACTTGAAATATAAATTTAAACTCAATATATTGTTATACAATTTTGAATTACATGTTTATTATACAATAACTTAATGTTTTCATCTAATATATTACAATTAAATTTTGAGTACAAATTGATATATCAAACAGTCAATGTCATTATGGGTAAACACGATCATTTGCGGTACGCGTTTAATCTTTATTTAGGACTTGAAGCTCAAATAATACTTATCCAAACCATGGGAGTTATTATATAACGTATCATTAACTGGCAATTGGCAAAGCATTACCATGGCAAATATAATATCTCTAGAGGTAAGGATAAGGATATATAAAAAATAGACTCCCGTGGTAGGTATGTGGTTTATTTTATTGTCAACAAAAGGTGCTTAAGCACCTTTTGATTTTTCGTTTTTTTTTTTTTTTTTTTTCATTTAAGGATAATTGCATAATTCCTTTCAAGTTACAGTTAGAAAAAATTAAAACCCAGAAATCAATGCAGATATGTGCTGCAGTTGTCTTGAAATAAATACTTTTAAAAAATTATTTCTTGTATTTTCTTATTTATAAATTGCTTATTTAGATGTTTTATGAAAAGTTAAATGTCTACGAATGTTTAGGCTTACCTCATTTTATATAAATAAAACTGTCAGGTAGCTTTAAAATAACTGCAAATTTTGATTAACTATTTTATATGTATTTTGCAATAACGATGGAGGTATTTAAAATGACATAAAATTCATGCTCATGTTTCATGACTGAAAATTGCAAATGTCAGATTTTTCTAATAAGTTGGCTGCAACGAGTTAGAATTCGTTGGTTGGCTGACTAAAAACTAGATCTATCAATTACTAGCTACCTATCAGTAGTAATAGTAAATCAATTTAATATTTTACGAAACATGAAATGGTACTCATACATATTAAGTTGCTTTCTTTCGGTTGCAGGTTTCGGGTTTAAGCGCGTTGTGATCCCATCAACATCATGTTCGTAGTTGTTTTCTTGTTTCCGGGTCATATCAGATTATATGATCAGGATCGGTAATGCCCTTAAAAATCTCAAAAATGTTTAAATATAGAGATGTGCCGCGGACATGTCAGTTGGACATGTCGTGAAAAGTGGACATGTCCTGAGAACATTTTTCAAGATTGGAAAGTTGTATGCGCATGCGCGGAATTATTTGTTGCATTCATTGCATTTGCAACCCGCAAAAAATTTTTGAGTTTGGGACATATAAAATTAAAGATATTTAGCCATTTTCTTGTAATTTTGTTGGTAACTGTTTAACTGAAACTGACATTTTAAAAATATAACCTTTATATGTACATATTTTATTATTTTTGGCAAAGTTAAGGATTAGTAAATAACAATCAGTTGATTCTTAATTTAATATTTAATACACAAACAGTTCATAAATGAAGTATGACGTCAAAATCAACAGTTTGGTTATATTTTTCTGAATTGAGTAAAAATCATTATAAATGTAACTTCTGCTCAAAAACAATTTTTAAGAACACTAATAGGATGGAAAAACATTTAAATAAGTGTAATGGCTGTCCAGTGAAAATTAGAAACCAGTTTATAAAAAAGTCTATAAAGGTAGGTACCTAATAAGTAAAATATATCGACACATATTCATTAGAATAAAATATTTTGCTTTGTGTACCCTCGAGCAGTGACCTGTGAAAACATGACGTCACTCATAGGTGTCTTATTAGATTCAAGATCAAAAGTACTTTTTCTGACATGTCTGGACATTTCATCAACATGTCTAACGGACATGTCCGTGACATAAGTTTCCAAAAAATGCCCATCTCTATTTAAAAATAATAAGTCCTGGAAGTGAACTAAAACAAACACTGGTTCATGTCAAGTTAAAGTTAGAATTTCGTATTGGTTTTTTAAATTTTTTATTTTACTTTTATTTACTTTTTCAATTTTAAATTAAAACGAAGGTAACTTACTTTCTATGATTTATTAAATATTTTATAATAATTATAGAATTCAATAGGAGGCAAGTTCTATAAAAAAAATCACAAATTACAATGTTAAAAAATTTCATAAAATGCTATAAAAGTCAACATAGACGCCTGCACAATATTACTCAAACCCTATAGATAAATAAATAACTCGATTTATAACAAAAACAGATATAAATAAATAGTAGTAAGCATAAACCTAACGCAGTTTTGTACTGATCTGATCGATGAGAATGTCAATCCTCTCACTAGTGCCCTTGAACGAATTTGGATCGGGTCCGATCATCTGGATTAATTGAGGAACCTCCTGTGTCGATACTTGCACAAACTTCGCCAACGCTTTCATACACCTGAATAATTGTTCTTCAGAAGGTTTCGAGTTGAAGTATTGAAGCAGGGCCATCGTCAACTCAACCGCTATGTCGTCAAAGACCTAAAAGCCATAATTTTTTCTCTCTCATTGGTTCGGGTCCTAATTTAACTGATTTTTTATATGTTTACAAACAGAATATGCGATATTTAACAACTCAAATTAATTTTTGGCAACGAAGTATTATTTTGCGACGTATTATTATTTATCAGTTAATATCGTGAACTATTTTCCATTATGTAAACATATCTCCAAACAATTATCATTAAACAACATCTAATGACACAATCCGTCATTTTCTCCAAGCTAAAAACAAATAAATGTGCGTAATAACGATAAAAAGAGTTAATTTAAACACCAAACCGATTGTGTCATTTGAAGATTATCCTAATTTTTCAACATTTGACACTGTCACAAATTAGTTAAAACAAACGGAAAAGATGAGCGATGAACAATGTGTGCATTATTGCTGAAAATATATATAATTTTAGTTAAATGGTGCAGATTAAATTCAATATAGATTTTTATGTGACTATCCGTAGAGTAGAAATTAAATTTTACACGCTACATTGGAAGGATTGATTTTTTCTTATTTCATAGAGCAATTTTAGTGTTTGAAAAATTTTGTATTAGTCTGCGTGAAGAAACATTAGAGGGCAAGCCACATTGCAAATAATTTGACCGGCAATAAAGACTAAAGTGCACAAAGTTTAAATTAAAAACAGTGTGTTCAATTACTCACTTGCTAATATTTAAGGGGGATAAAAAAAAATAGTGTGTTGAAGCTGAAAAATTAAAATTATTCCAAGTATATCTCAGAAGCTCATTAAGCAAATTTTGAAAGTTGTAACGTTAACCTTTTACTTAAATGTGTTGAATTATAATACTGGGGGATTTTATCACAATTTTGCTGGCCACTGATCATTTTATATGAAATTTGCATTGTCAAATTTGAAAAAAATTGCTTGGTGTTTTCGAGATAGGCCTGAAAATAGTCTTTTAGTAACTGAACACCCCATATAGCATGATTATAAACGATGAGAGTTATAAAATCAATATCTTTGAAATGTGGAAACAATTGAACTTAAGAAAAAGTTCAATGTGGCTTGCATACGATCACATCTTAGAATACAAATAGAACACTTCATTCAACTATAACCATTCTCTTTTTATTGGAAAGTATCATTTGACCATATACAGGGTGTTTACGAAAACGGCACCACAAATTTGGGACCTATCGTCTTTTGTTTCTGATAGTTTCAAAGAAAATTTTTTTAAATAAAATTTTAGATATATTTTTCCAAAAAATAATCTATAACAAATTAGTACAATTAAGTTTTGGAGGGTGCAATATGACAGTGTTGTTATTTTTTCACCATCTGATAAGAGATCGTTGGCCACGATCGTTCACAGTGACAATTTTATGACAACTTTTTTGAGGTTAGGTTTTCTATTGTGTTAAAATTGCTGCAAATGCAAAGCTTTTGAGAAAAGCGCAATTGACTGTTCCAAGGTCGAACAAAATTTCCATTGCTTAATATACAGGTTGTTCAGAAAAGAATGAACCATACTACAAGCATAGCCTCCTTGGATGAAAATAAAACAAGTTAAATCGAGTTATCTTGGTACCATTCAAAAAATTTTTTTAATTCATTTTAATACTCACTGCCATAATTTTTTAATGAAGCTAATTGTGCTAAGGTATAAATCGATTTATTTATTTTTTTTTTTCAAGGGATATTACAGAGTAGGTGCTGATTGACTTTGGGACAGTCAATCGAATTTTTATCAAAAAACCATGTGTTTTTGGTGGTTCCAATAAAAGTACCCTTTTCAAGAAAAAATGAAATTTTATACAAAAAAAAATACAATAAAAAAAATGTTTTGTATCTTTCCTAGCACTTTTTTGTTAATTTTTGCTATTTTTGACCTGTTTTTTGAGGTTAGGAAATTTCTGTGATGTGATAGCTCAATTCTGACACCGGATTTATGATCAGGAGGCAAAAATACTACAGATAACATTATTAATATTATTTTAAAATTAAGCTATCTAAAATCAAATTTAAACATTTTTTTCCAAAATATTTTATCTGGAGTATGTTAAAGATGTATGTCTAACCCCGCAGACAAAAACTCCTAAAATCTGGAGAACCAATTACTCTGTCGACTATATCCCCTAACTAGCATTGAATTATACCAACAATACCTAGTAAACAGCTACATAGCATTTATCAATTTTATTCTAGATAATTAGTTATTACTAGCTGTTTACTGGTTATTGAGGGTATAATTCAATGCCACTTGAGACATGTAGCACGTACAGTAGTTACAAGTATTTTCTGCAATATCAGCAATGAAGAATCTTGTTTGTGGAGTTAGATATCTTTGTATACCTAGATTCTTGATATTGAAAAACAAGAATTAGTTGAAAAAATATAGAAAAAAAATATATGTTAAAAAGTCATATTCTGGTAATTTTCTCCGAAACACCCTGTATACACCATAGGATATGGCCGTCAGCGTACACCCGAATCGCTTCTAAGTCGTGATGCAGAATTAATATGAATGTGCAAGATTACATGACAGCCGATGAGTGGTTAGGCAGACTGCAATAATTTGTCACATAAAGCTAACCTTTGACAAGCTGCCTTTTGGGAAAAACTGGCGAATCCGAAAATTTCTGAATTTCTGAAAATACAAATCTGAACAGAGTACCTGTCTCAACAACAATTCCACAAATAAAAACGACTCTCGTCGCCAACGCATGAACGTACGATAAGTGAAACAGAAAAAAAACAGGAAAGCAACACAAAGAGGTTAGTTGCTTTTTAGGACGAGTAACGGAAAGAATGATTCACAGTGTCACGTTTCTTAATCTAAACTAAATCATTAGTACGGAGAGATACAGACCACGGTTTTTACCTCCTTGCAAGCGAGGTTGTGGATGATCGCGGAGCCCCGCTCCTGGAGGACGGGCAGGTCAGAAAGGAGGCTGTGCACCGCCACTTTCGTCGTAACCCGAATGTTGCTCGTCTGTTGGTTGCTGTACGTCCATTCTGAGATGTATAACAACCATTCGGAAGAGCTGAGGTTCTCGAACATATTCACCATCTGAAAATGATCAGTAGAATGTCCCACTGGACCACAGAATTTAGCTATACTTACGAATAGAGCGATGGCTTCTTGTTCTTGGGGAGTTAGCCTGTCAATTTCGTAGGCATAATTCATCAAAACGTGGTCCTTCCTGTCTTGATGCAACACCAGAATCACGTCGTCCTTTAAAGCAGCCATCGCTAAGATGTTGATTAATCTAACTCTAACGTCTACGGGAAGGTCTCTGTCGTTGAGCAGTCTACCTATAAGAATTTAGATTAGGAATAGATAGATAGAATATAATCAAATAATATTGCGGGCTACATGCCTTGTCCAGCATTGAATTACATCCCATTATCCAGTAAATAGCTCTAGGGTTATTCGTCAGCAGAACCACCAGACATAGACTGGCTTTGAGCCTATTATCATTAGTGTGCTCTACGTGAAACAAGATTTAAATGTCTATCTACATGTTTTGAGTGTATATGTATATGTTTGATGATTCTGCTGACAAACAACCTTATCTCTTTTTAGATATTGGGGATATAACTCAATGCTCAAGGGGACAGAGTAGTGGTTCACCTCAATATTAACAGTTAAGAAGTTTATTTCACCTAGTTCGGCTCTACAAATGTTTCCATGGTTCATAGCTTTCATATCAATGCTTTCTACCAGTAGGTACAATGTAATGCTTTCTGCCAGTAGGTACAATGCAATACTTTGCGCTAGTAGGTACAATGTAGTGCTTTGTGTCAGTAGGTACAAAGCAATACTTTGAATTACAGCAAAATAGCCACTGTACTACTTGTCTTTGAATCAGTAGGCACTGAGGAGCAATGACATTTGAGATATGACATATATTAAATAGGTTATATTTCACCTACATTATAATAAAAAGAATTTATCACAATAAATTTAAGAAAACTAGAAATGGACACTACAGTAAATTTCCAGGGTTTCATTAAAATTAAGGTGAATGTAACATATGACAATTATCTTACGATGATAATCTGGGCGAATTAGACCAAACACATGAACGTTTCAAAAATCGTGCCTAACTCGAATTTTATGGGTTTAAAATTAAGTAAAAAATATACAGAACAAAAGCTTAAATGTATGTATTTGTAGAAGTCATATTGTTTATAACAAAATAAAAAAAATAGAATTGCTTTTTTTGAGTTTTTCGCTTTTATCTCAGAAAATAAGCCTCTAATCGACATGAGGTATACTTATCGATTTTGTCCCTGAGGAAATTTGCTACGAGGGTAGGCTTTTGCAAAAGCTCGCAATTTTTTTTTACATTGCAAAATTAGCGGTAAATAAGAAATATGCAAAATTTTCAGCATTAAATAAAAATAATGAATTTGACTGAAATTGGATGAAAGTACAGGAAGTCATAACGTTGGGGTGCTCAACAGATAGCCGCAATCCGGATCCCCAATTTTAAAATGGCGGCCTACTGCAAAATTAAAGTAAAAAATACGAGTGGGTATATCTTATGCTCAAGTCAAGATACCGAATTTCCATAAAAAAGGATAGAAAGGTAATTACATTGTCTCCTGTTTGAGTAAATTTCAGACTTAAGTTGCAAAATAAAAAAATATTAACAAACTTAAAAAAAGTAACTACATCAAATAGTGCTTAAAAAAATATGAATAAAAAAAAATTGTCTCGATCCGACCAATAGCAGTCGATATATATTTTTTTCTAAAAAACGGTATTCTGGCTGTTCTATTTAATATTTTGTAATAAACTTAGGCTCGTAAAGTAGAAGATTTCCTTTATACGCTGAATTTTTTTTTAATGGATTCAATCAAGAAATGACCATGTAAACGTTTGTTAAAGACAGTAATTCGCGTGAAGGCCCACGTGGCTGAGCGGAGAATTAGTTATAATTCTGTGCCCTCGGCTTCTCAAAATTGTTACTTAACAAATGGATTGTAGCACTTAGAAAGCAGCTACAGGAATGCTTTTTTTTAAATCAACATATTTTTTTCCGCTCTTTCGAATGGTGTAAGTAAAAGTCTGTGAAAGTCGTCGCCAGACACCAAAAAATACATTTTTATTGACTTTTCACGTTCTGTTTTGTATTTTCATTATGCTTTCGATATTTTAAAAAGTAAGAAGGTCTTTTAGGTATTTAAAAACAAAAGTCGATTATTTCTTTGCAAAAAATGATCAATATTCTATTTACCGTGCTTAGACGTATAAAATGTCGTCTTAAAATTAACTGTTACAGTTATTGCATAAATTGTGTCTAGAATATTATTGAATGTTACAATATCAACATCTGTGTGCGGAGCAGAAAATAAAGAAAAAAAGAAAAAGTTAAACACAGACCAAAATGATTGACTGTTTAAAAAGTATAGTTAGGTACTTAAAATAAATGTATAACACTGTTTATTATGTAAATAATAAATGTTTCCATCATCCGTGTTTTTTAATTATCCATAATTATAGATAAAAAGAGTAATTAACCGGTAACGAGTAATTAACCGGTAATCGGTAATTAACCAGTAACTGGTAATTGACCGGTAATGGGTAAGTAACTCATACAGGCCACTTGCTTACGAGCGCTAGACACTAAATTTCTATCGAGTATCCGTTGGTATTCCTATATAAATCTAATTGCGTTATCAGCCAATATTCTGATGATGCTTACCTACAAAGTCTAAAAACCCGTCACTAAGCGCCCAGCTGCCTTCATCGCCGAGCATGTATTGGTGCAGCTCTTCAGTAGACCGCTGCTCTTCGGGCGACAATTTCCCATCAATCAATCCGATAAGAGCGTCGAACTCTGCTTTAACCTAAAATAAAATCCAATTAAAACGAGAGAAAATTGGCCGTATTAGCGACGTACGTCTATCAATTCTTTGTACACGATAGGCGGATCCCTCGCTTTTTTCTTCTCTTCTTCCTCCCGCCTTTCTTCCTCTTCCAGAGCCAAGGCTTGGTCTGAAGGAAGCTGCGCTTCCTCACCGTTTACAGTCTCTATGTCAGCCATTGCTAGGTCCTGCGTAAAAAATTATATGTAGTTTCTTAAATGATTCTCCGGTGAATAATGCACCTCTCTTAGTTCTGCAGGGACTATGCCTCCTTCTTTGAGGATCTTCTTGCGTTTCTTTTCCTTTTTACGCTCCTTTTTGGCCAACTTCTCCCTTAGTGTCTTCCGACGTTGGGCAAGCAAGAAAGAGTTGTATCTGAGTGTGAAATGCTACGTTACGAATTGAATTTGTAATTAAGGGAATATTCGTAAATAATAAGTATGTTATAAAGTTTTGGCGTACATAATACAGTATAATAGTCAGCTTTTAAATAACTTGGAAAGTTTATACTTACATTTGTCTGACTTTCTAAGAGTAGTTTTAAACAAAAATTCAAATAAAAACTCAAATCTAGAGAGAAATTGCTTTATTTTATGTAAATTAATTAATAAAGGGTTTACATAGCATTGACTAGATAATATCTACAGTGAACTGTTTTTTTTTAAATTACAATTTCTCATTATTCTCTCTAAAAAATATTTTTATTTCGTTAAGTAGGTATTCAAGCAAAACTACTTCGAAATGTAGGTGCAACTTGCAATAAACATCAATTGGTGTTATATATTTATTTACAGAAGTGTGTGCATATTTTTCGTAAAAATAATAAAAAAACGTACACTAACCTGTGTTTAACCGATAGAATTTTTAACTAAATCTACGAAAATGAAGGAAAAAGACTACGATATGATGTGTTCTGTTCCCAAAGATTTATAAAACAGACAGTACTTTAAAGAAATCCATTCACTATTTTGTTCATAAGAAATGAGTATAGTAAAAAAGCAACAACAGGGTGTTTGGAAAAGAATAGGCCGTACCTAAACGGTAAACTTCCTACAAATACCTTCGTACATTTTTTTTTGTTTAATTGTTACAGAAATCGTTTAGTTCTGTTCTGTTTTTTTTTTTTTTTTCAAAAAACTGTTTTGCTTTACTTTATATTCATCCAATAACTGAAACACATTTTTCTCTGAAACGATGCATTTTGAGTGACCTGTAAGAGGTACATCTTTCTTTACAATAAATAAAGCAATGTTTCGTAAGACAATCCTTTTCCCAAAATATGTACAGGGTGTCCCGAAATTCATGCAACAAAATTTGGTCACAGATTCTGAAGACAAATTTAGGGGACCCATATTTTTATTTTTGCCAAGTAGCCCTCTCTTAGAGTTACAGCCCCCCGAAGTCCGCCCCTAAGAATAATCTTTTTTTATATCTCAGAACCCTGTTGTACCAGAATCACTAAATTTGGTACACAGGGTACACATGTGAAATCTGATGGTGCTACGTTTTTTGGCGGGGAACCCCCTTAAGACAATTTTTCGTGGGCCCCCTTGTCTTTGAAGCCAAAAAAATTTGATCGCATATTTAAATTTCTTAAAAATTATCAGTCCACTAGAAAGCCATTAAAATTAGAAACTTTTTCTCTCTTTATACTGTTTTGGTAAAACGCAATGTTTTCGAGAAAAATGTCAAAATGTGATCGAATGCATATCGTGATTCGCCATTTTCCTCAAAAACATTGCGTTTTACGAAACAAATGTCAAAAGACAAAAAAGCGTCTAAATTCAATGGCTTTCTAATTAACTAATAACTTTTAAAAAAATCAAATTTGCAACCAAATTTTTCTGGTTCCAAAGACAAGGGGGCCCACGAAAAAGTGTCTAAAGAGGGTTTCTCGCCAAAAAGCGTATAGCACTGTGAGATTCCACATGTCATAAAACCCCTGTGTACCATAATTAGTGATTCTCGTACAACATGGTTTTGAGAAATAAAAAAGACTTCTTAGGGGAAGATTTCAGGGGGCTGTAAATCCGAAAGAGGGGACAGTTGGCAAAAAGAAAAAACACGGGTCCCCTAAATTTGTCTTAAGAATCTATGACCAAATTTTGTTGGACACCCTGTATAGCTAAGAATAAAAATACTGTTTCTAGTAGTTTTAGCGATTTCTATGTTTTGGATAACAAATAAGTCAATGTTTCTCTTGCACATCGAAAAAGTCCTCTACCAAATTTAATCGAAATATTTCAGATGGAATTATATTTAAAAAATTACTCAAATTGTTTAAAGGGCTGTAAATCTTTAAAAAAGTAAAATTGTATTGTAGGTAATTTTTTCGAAACAATTTTGTAATAGCGTCAATTTATACAAGTTTAACCCCAAAATACACAGAAGTTGATCAAATTAAGTTTCCAGAGAGATTTGTATCACATAATTTCAATTTATTGCCAAATGAATAACATTTTATAATCGATATTTGACTATAATTCCATCTCGCATAGACATTTTAAAAAGTGGAAAAACGCGAACCCTCTTTTTGTTGTTTTTTTTTTGTGAAGTAATTTAAAAATGAAACATAATTTTATTTAAAAATATGTTACTCTGTGACAAATTTTATTGTATGTTGAATTAAAAATTTTGATATCTTCAGCACACTCCATATTAAAAAAAAAAAAATACTATCACTGTGACTATCACTGTGGATTTAAGCCGACTAAACTATGCCCTGCATCAACAACAAACACTGGCGGTCCCATTAGTAAAGCTAATTACTCAATAACAATTTATATATTCAATCAACCAATGAACGTCATAAAAGTGCTGTTAAAGTTAAAACGCCAGCAAAACTCATTCTTTCTTATCCTTTTTCACACTGTTAACTCTAACATCTGACCTTGCCTCCTCGATCTGTGAATTGAGCTGCTCGAAATCGGGGCTCTGTTCTCTATGAGAGAACCTCTCTTGTTCTTCAGCGATGGGTCGCGCGCTCTTCTCCAACTGAGCTACTAAGGCGGGTAGAGCCGCACCTAGACTGGTGTTAAGCACTTCGTTGGGAAGTTCTAAGATGTATTTTGGTATGCTCACGCCGCACAGAAACTGAGCGATGTCTTGGGAGAAGTTGTTGCAATTGTGCTTGAAGAGGTTGTAAGTTGAGCCCCTGAAAGGGTTTCCCATAACGTGGATATTAATAAAACATGTAACTGTCTAATTTGAAGAAACGATGTTTAGTCTAGTTTTTTAGTTTTAATCGTACTTACGCGTACGTCGATTCTGACAAGCCGTTCACATAATCTATAAAGACAGAATAAGGAACTTGTGTTTCTCCCAACACTTGAGCTTTTAGTGGTGGTCCTATCAAAGTTGCCCCCTGAAAACAATAAATGCCAACAAATCCCCGGAACAACATAACAAAATATTAACCACATTAGTTTTGTTCAAATTTTATCTCGAAAAATTTTCATTTGCCGATTAAAAACAAAGTAAATAATCTGCATTTTTATTATGGGGCAGCCAGAAAAAATGTTTATTTTTAGAATTACATCCAACCCAATTAGCGGCTGTAGAAGTTAGCCAAGGAAAAGTGAACAACCTCTGTTTAATTCTAATGATCACGAACTGACGAAATTTTTCATCTTAACGTAAACGCAAAAAAGTTGAAATTGTATATTTCGATAATTATTATAAACTAGATCTTCCGAAATACCAAGGAATTCTCTACTTACAGGATTGTTCAAAATCGAAATTTCACACACAATAAAAAGGCCTTTCAAATCCAAAATGAAGCTCGTAACTGCCTACACTAAAAACAGACGGGACTTTGAGTTATTTATAGAGCCATTCCAAATTTAGACTTTTCTTCTCACAAATAAAAAGGTTCTGCATGCAGAAGAGCCAACATGTCTGACACTGCCATCTAACAGTTGTAACCCTACTCTACGCATTAAATCTAAAATTAGACGCCACACATTTTTGGGCAAATTATGATATACAAATGTAAGTCAAGTGATGCAACAGCCTAATAAAAACAAAAACACAGTACACATTTATATATAGTCTCTTTGTCATTAATACAGATATGTGGCAGATGTAGGCAGTTCGTGAAATATTAGGTCTATTTTCAAATTTGGCAAAGCGTTTTTCAATAATCAATTGTGGCAATGCCAATTTTTGTTTTTTGAGTTTACGTAACTTTGTAAAATTTTTTGTACTTACCGGATTACAGCTTTCAACTCCTCTCGAGCCAAAGAAGTATTCTCTATTGTACACTACGATGGAGGTGTGCCAAATTCCGTCTATTTTCTTTCCTAAAAAATATATTGAATTGCAAAGAAACAACCTAACCTTTAAAGATATTTGAAAAATTTGTTTCTGTAAAAATATATTTTACCTATTAACATTGGCGACACCGCAGCTGCCATCCCTCTGGATAAATCATAAATATATAATTCCACTACCTGTGAAGTCATTTTAATTTTTGAATTTTGAATAATTTTTAACCCCCAAAAATGCTCAGTCAACTTTCAACTTTCAACTCAGCTCAGCTGATAACTGTCAAGCAGTCAATCTTATCAAATTACCAGTGTTGCTAATTAAATAAAAATAAATTTAAATCAGCACTAGACTTCACTTTTGCCTTTTTTGGACTGATTATTTTTCAAATATTAGTATGAGTCACTATTAACTTTGAATATGAGCGCACACTTCTGCAGAATATTCTAGAATAAGCGATTTTGCATTTCTAGTTTTTGTTCGTTGGATATACGCCACAATCCCATAAAATTCAAAATATTTCTTAGAATGTGGAAAATCGAAATAAACTCAAATATTTCCGCATAAACAAACTGCTTTCCCACTTGAAACTATTTTGGTGAAATCACATTCTAAACGTTTTACCTGGTGCATGTAGGTACGAAACCTCTCTAATTTATTATTAGAAATTTCATTTATATGTTGCTCAAGCCAATTAGAATTCAAAATTACCTACTATATGAATTGCACATTTTAATCTCTTCAGTATCAGAGATATAGAATTATTTTGCCAAGTTGCAAATCATGCTGATGGTAGGCTGGCATAATGCATAATATATTCCCGAGTGCATACTCTTCCTATTATTCTCGAAGCATCTGGTAGTTTAATAGATTATGAATCATTTTTATTTTTAGCAAGATTGAAATTATGAAAAATGATTTATAGCAAAGAAAATGTTTTGAATGTATGGTGATTTTCGCTTTTAGAGTTTCTTCTAAGGCCAACCTGCAATTTTGACACTTCACTTCAAATTGTACTGACGAAGCTATAAAAATATACATGGGGAGTATTTCACTATGTCCAAAGAAAAAGCAATAGTAAGATTTTTTACGTTATTTTATGTTTAATAATTATATTCTTTTATAGAACCTCTAAGTTAACACTTTTGTGGAATTTTCCAACCTAACCTCAATTTTTGAAATATCTTTGTGGCAATGACAAAGGCTTATTTTTAAATGATTTTCAGTTATTGAGAGTACAATCTCCTGAAGGCACCAAAAGAATTGAAGTTAGCGCGTCTGCTTCAACATGCCAGCTTTTTGAAACCATACATGATGTTTTCGATTTGAACAGCTTCGCTTTCACACTGTATAAAGAGAAGAACAAGAAAAATGAAATTGCCAGCAGTAAATCAAAGACTGTACGTTCTCTGGGTCTGCGACATGGAGATATGATATATCTAGCTCCTGTAAATGGAGCGGTTCTATTCGTAAGTATAAGAAACATATACAGATCGTAGTTTGCTATTAATTTGGTAATTTTTTAGACTAATAACACCCCATCTGGGGAGCCAATTGATGAATCGGCACCATCTACTAGCTCTGTGGTTGCCGTTTCAAGACCTGCTAGTACTAGTGCGTATATTAGACCAAATACTAACATAAAGGAAGATGAGGTGGATCTACAGTTATACAAAATGGATGGAAAGATTGAGAGACAAAGTGACGAAAAACTGTAAGTTGAAAATGAATTTATTTACCAGAAACCTTAATCTCTTTCGTAACAGGTGTCGCCATAACGCCAACTCACGCTGTGTTCACTGTTCACCGCTGGAGCCCTTCGACGAAGCTTACCTGCGTGAACATAATATAAAACATTTATCTTTCCACTCTTATTTGCACAAGATGATGTCCGGCGTGGATCGCGGTAAATTCTTAGCTTTGGAGGACATCTCTTGCCGCATTAAGAACGGTTGCAAGGACCATCCTCCATGGCCAAAGGGCATCTGCTCCAAGTGCCAACCCAACGCCATCACGCTCAATATGCAGGTAAGGGAAACGATTGAAATTTTTACAGTCTATATTTTGTCAACCATAGTTTGTTTGTGTATTTATTCCGTTTATGCAAGTTATACAATTTTTTAATGGAGAATATTTTTTTAAAACATTGCATTTTGCTATTTGGTATGAGTGATTGTCACAAGAAAACTTTATTTGTACGAAGGATCGTCAAGTGTTTGTCACATTGAATGAAGCTGGATTAAATTATTAAAACGATAATTTGGAACCTGTTTTATCAGTGCCAGGAAAGCAATAACATGTGTTTGTACTCTCAGAAGCTTCATTCTATCTTCATTTTGTTGTTTCAGTTTCTTTGGTAAGTGTTCTTTTGCCTTGCTCCTTTTTCTTCTCTTTTTTGGCCTCATCCGTCGTGTTATAATCTTTAAACATATGCTTCCTCCATTTTTCAATAATAATTTTGCTCTTCCTGTGTCATTGTCACAGCAGAAATCTCTTCTTTGTATCTACGTTTTTTATTTTTGATAGGAATTTCATGCCAATGCATGCATTTTAAGAGCTGAGATGGTCTTATTTAAATAAATAAAAGGGTTTCTTTTAAATATTACATTCGTCTTCACAATTTCATTATGCAACTGATCGAATTATCACTTTTTTGACCTAATAATAGGCAGTAGTTTGTAAAATCAGTAGATCCGATTTATTTGTGATAAGTTAACAATACAAACATTATGTTTTATTGGAGTTTCAGTAGGTCTTAATATTCGTCGCAATTTTCTCAAATTGTATCATAAACATTGTTTTTCTTTAACCTTTCTTTGGTAATTATTAGATATATATCACCACTGGACAAGCTAGTGTTATCTTAATCAATTGTAGCTTTTACTCATTCGGGAGCTACGGTATGGATTTGTGTCAAATCTCATCTTTCTTGACTGTATACATGTTTTTTCAAACCGAAATTTAACAATGAAGACACACAAACACACTGTGCCGTTACTAAACGTTGAAATAAGTAACTTTATACACACTTACACTTTACAAAATATTTCACTAGACTTTTTTTGTAAAACTAAGCTTATTAAAACAATACTGCATATATTTTATTTCAATTTCAGTAAAACCTACTAAGCACGGATAGTCGTGAAATTACCTTACGTATTACAAACACCTAAACTAATAAACAAACTAAAATAAGTGAAATAAAATGAAGCAGTGACATATTTGGCTATTCTTCTTTCACCGAATTAACGTTGCCCGATTGTTTTTTGCCATCTCTAGCGCCCTGTTGTCATATCACATCAGGTAGATTGACATTATGTAGTTCACCTAAAGCATGCTAATATGAGAGGTCGTTGACATTGAGATTCACGAACTGAACACAGTGCATTAAAAACAATAAATGATTTAAAAATCCCCAATATTAAAGAAAGTGTATTTAATCTGACGATTCCACCTTGCACTTGTTTCGCAGGCGTACAGACACGTGGATAACGTCGCTTTCGAAAACACCAACTTGGTGGAGCGTTTTCTGAATTATTGGCGCGTCACCGGACATCAAAGAATCGGATTCCTTTACGGGACTTACGAAATTCATGCGGATGTGCCATTAGGTATGAACCAACAGCGCCATTCGGAAAAACGAACCGAACTTAAAATTGAACCTAAAACTTTCAGGTACAAGAGCGAACGTGGTGGCGATCTATGAACCGCCGCAGGAGAGCTCTCGCGACTCGGTTCGCCTGCTACCCGACGAAAAGGAGGAGGTCGTGGAGCAAATAGCGACTTCCCTGGGTCTTAGACGCGTGGGATGGATCTTCACCGATCTCTTAGCCAAGGACGTGCAAAAGGGCACCGTCAAGCACACCAGGAACATCGAGAGCCACTTCTTGTCAGCCCAGGAGTGCATCATGGCCGGTCACTATCAGAACCTACATCCCAACGCTTGCCGATACGCCTCCAAGGGCTATTTCGGCTCTAAGTTTGTCACCGTTTGCGTCACAGGTCCGTTTTATGAGCGACAAGGCGGTGCGTGTTGCTAACGTAAATTTTTTGGACCGTTTCAGGCGACAAAACTAATCAGGTTCACATGGAGGGCTATCAAGTGTCGAATCAGTGCATGGCGTTGGTGAGGGACAACTGCCTGTTGCCGACGAAAGATTGCCCAGAGCTGGGGTACGTTCGTGAGTCTTCCGACAAGCAGTACGTTCCCGATGTCTACTATAAGGTGAGTCACTCTTTTTTTAATTGTTTGATGAACGAAATTTTCAAGGGAATAACAAAAAATAAAAATTAGGAGGCGGATTTAAATATTCAAGGGAAATTCATTTGTTTTTGTTAATCAAGCTTGATTCTACTTCTTCTTCTAAAAATTGTTCTGTACTCAGGGATTATATTATCAATTTCTTATTCTTCTTCTAAAAGTAGCTATGTGTCTTAATTTCTACATTTTGTTGTTCTCACTGTCTATAATATTCATATTAGAAATGGAAAGCTGGACATTTTTCCTAAATTTCCGCTTATATCCTTCATAGCCATTTACAAAGACATTGACTAACAAAAACAAATATTTAACAAGGGATTAACAATGGATTAACTATAGGTTATTCAAGTGTGAAACATAAACTAATATTATTGTAAAAAAACTTGTGCTTTTACTTCTGCATAGTAAATACAGGTCAAACAAGGTTCCAATGAGTATAAAATAAAGTTTATCTAAATTTTATATTAATATATAATCAGATCATGTCTATAAAATCAGTGAAATTTGGTCTACGACTATGACTATTAGGCTATTGATTATATCCAGAAAACAGAGTTAAAAGGTACTGTGACGTTCAAGCCATTTTATTAGTTAAGGTTTTTAATTGTAGCTCGAGAACGAGTTCATAGGAAAAATTATTTAGAGAATTGAATTTCCCATCGAAATAGCTTATTTAAAAAATTTAAAAGAAAAGTTTTATGCAAAAAAATCGTTAATAAACAATTTGAAAAAAAAATTCGAGTTTTTTTACTTTTTGCCTCTATTTTTTTTTTTTGAGTAAAAATAGGTATAGGCATTGCTTCATAGACAAAAAAGTAGATAAAATTTCCTTCAAAACAAGAGGTTGCAGAGTATTTTTTATGAAAATTTACCGATATATGGCCGTTCAAACTTTGCCAATTTTTCGATTTTCGTCGCGTTTATCCTTACACGTTTTAATTCTCATTTTTTGCAAAAAAGGAAGGAAATAAGACGTTCAAGGATTTTCATCACATGACTTGTTCGAAGAGTAATTAAAAATGAAAAAACTGTGGGGTGCTATTAAATTAGAGGGTTGAAATTGAAGATAGGGGCGAAGAATCACTTTTGCAGTTTTTTAAATATAGCACGAAAACGAAGCAAAATTTCGGTATAGTTCATATGAAAAATTTTGTATAGAACTGAATTTCTCATCGAAATGGCTTATTTAAAATATGTAAAAGGAAAATTTTATGCAAAAAATCGTTAATAAACAATTTTAACGAAAGCAAAAAATATTTTTTGATTTTGTTTTTTAATAAAATAATTTAGTGAAAACTTGAGAATTTAAGTACAATAAAGTTTATTAATAATGTATATACAGTGTGTCCACGGATGGAGTTGACAAGAGGAGAAACTCTTTTGTTTTTGACTTTATCGAAAAATGTCACTCTTTATAAAAAGTTCTGCCCCTTGAAAAAATGAGGCTGTCATACAAACATCTTAGATTAGATATACAGGGTGCTCATAAATTAAAAGAACACAAAAATGCTCAAGCGAGAAGTGCCATTATTTATTATTTTACACATTTTTATAAAACAAATATGTTTATAACCTCAAACAATGCCCTAATACAAATTTTAAAATAAAAAGTGCTTTTTCACCCCTATCTTCAATTTCAACCGTCTAATTTAATAGCACCCGCGGTTTTATAATTTTTAATGACCCTTCGAACAACTCATGTGATGGAAATCCTTGAAGGTCTTATTTCCTTCCTTTTCTGCAAAAAAATGAGAATTAAAACGTATAAGGGTAAACCCGACAAAAATAAAAAAATTGGCTAAGTTTGAGCGACCATATATCAGTCAATTTTCATTCAAAAATATACTTTACAACCTCTTGTTTTGAAGGAAATTTTATCTACTTTTTTTTCTACGAAGCAATGCCTATACCTTTTTTTACTTAAAAAAGTACTACAGGCAAAAAAGTAAAAAAAATCCGAAAATCGAATTTTTTGCATAAAATTTTTCTTTTAAATTTTTTAAATAAGCTATTTCGATGGGAAATTCAATTCTCTAAATAGTTTTTCCTATGAACCAAAGCGAAATTTTGCTTCGTTTTCGAGCTACAATTAAAAAACTGAGAGGGGTGCATTTTCACCCCTATCTCCAATTTCCACCCTCTAATTTAATAGCACTCCGCGGTGTTTTCGTCTAAATTGACCGTTTGAACGATTCATGTAATAAAATATGTGAAAGCAAAAGAAAACGGCTACTATCTGCATATTATTATTGTTGTGAGTTGCATTGTAGGAAGTGACATTGACATATCGCTTTTATCTCCACTTTTCAACTAATCAGTTTGTAAATTGTCACTGCAAATGATAAATTGGATGTAATAACGTTTTAATTAACGTTTTGGTAAAATCTGATCAATAGCCTCAGGTTATGGTTTAATTATCAAATTGGTTGCCTTCTGTATCAGCTTATTTTTCAAATTGTGGCGTAAAACAGTTATGTTTATGCCCTGTTATCAGCTTTAAAGGATGTTTACATTGCCAAGTTGTTTATCCAAAAATGATTGCTGAAAAACAAACATTGTGCATATGTCGATTTTGAATTTTTAACCTTTGCTAGATATACAGGGTGTATCTCTAAATGGAGGTCGGTTTTTTAGGGGTAATCATAATGTGTTCCCCACGAAACTAATCAGAAATAATTTTTTATAAATCAAATAATGGAGTCATGATTAGTTTTTAAACTCCACTGAAACTTTTGTATACACTGTCACCAGGCGGCTCCCAAATTCGGATGTAACTATGTACACTTATCACTGTCTGTTGTTATCTTTTGAACACAACCGTATGAAATTAATGGAGTAGCAGAAAGCGGAACTGCAATGGAAAATAATTTTAACAAAACAGATTACTTTCGCTATGTGTTTTTTTAGTGATCATATTTTTCTTTCAAAATAATGTGGATGAGGTACTTACCAAACATTAAAACTATAGTTTTTGTGTTTTTGGAAAAATTATATTTTTTGCATAATCCAACATTAGTATGTTGAATGTTGATAGACATACGTTACTAATAATTGTAAGTAAAATTAATTTGTTTTAAAATAATTACATTTGCTGTATTATAAAGCGCACATAATAAAAAACAAAAAGATACTGATCAATGGGACTGAAATATTTGCTTTAAGTCATTTTAAGTTTTTAATAAAAAAATCTTTGATTTAAAGCACTGTGTTTAGTTTGTGAATCTCAGTGTCAATGACCTCTCGCTGACAGTGATCTAGTTTAAGTTAACTTCATAATATCAATCTACCTGATGTGATATGATAACAGGGCAGTAGGTGGCCAAAAACTTTAATTGAACGAAAAGGGAATGGCTAAATACATATGTCGTCGTTTAATGTTATTAAATATATTTTAGTTTGCAGTTTACGAGGTGTTCGTTAGTTTTTGTGAGAATTATTAGTTATCAGAGTTTTTTACTTATATCTTGGCACCTATGCATTTTGGAAGAATATTGAAGAGGAAAAAAAGTTTTAGCATTGAATTTTTAACAATATACAGGGAGTTAAAAATGTTTAAATTTATTACCGATGTTGCAAAATTGCAATAATTAATGAAAAAAGGCAAAATAATAAAATCTTTTGGATATTTTTTAAATATTTTAATTGCTCCGAGGGCATTCTGATTTTGGTAAAAAAATTTTTAGTATAATAAAATAACATACCAAATTTCATTAAAATCGGTGCAATAGTTTTCGCAAAATAATTTTTTGAAAAAAGTTTGGAAAAAAATTTTTCGAATTTTCAAAATGTTGCTCAACCTCAAATAAAGCATCTAGATACTTGAAAATTTTTTCACATAGAAAAGACCACCCAACCTTTCAAATGGTGTTTGAAAAATTGAAATAGGTTGATTGGGACAGCCACAGTAATTTTTTAAAGCTAACACTCTTTTTTTTTATTTTTAAACAATTAGATTACATTTATCAATTTGCAATTTAGTTTTTTCAAAAATTATAATTTTTGTGCATGTTTCTTGTAGTTAATAGTAAAATGTTACGAACAGCACTTTTATAAATTAACCATACACTTTCCTTATGTGAAAAACATTTAGGGGGAACATTTTTAAGTTATTATAAGCTTCACTTTAAAAATGGACACTGACAAAGACACATTCTTTGGAGTTTTTCTAATGGATAGGCGGGGGAGCGGGTGGCGAAATAAAACTCGGATTACAGATGCGGAAAGTCATTTATTTGAAATCTAACGTGAGGTGGTAGGTACTCAGTTATCACAAATATTAGTCGGGTAACAAGGCACAAAAACACTGGCTGCTACATTGAGTTCGCGATAAGAAAGGGGTTCTTTAATATATATAAAATGCTTTATACAGATATGACCAACACACATGACATGTTGACGTGGACGAAAAAACGGGAGCCAACGAGACTGGAGGGATCCTTATTCATCAGTTCCAAATTAAACGCGAAACGAATCAATTTTTTGACAAGTATTATTGGCGCAGGGAAAGAATTGGAAGAATTTTAGGAAATATCCTTATCTAATCCTGAACTGATTATAAGTAAAGCAAATAGTACAACTTTGCTATACAACTTTATCTCCGATACTATTTTAAGATTCTCAACAGTATTTTTTCATTGTTAAATAAATATTAGGGTGATTGACACATGAGAAACTTGCAAAACAAATTAAAATATCACTTTCTCTATACATGTTTGTCTCAAATTTAAAATGTATGCTGAAAGTTTTAAAATTTTAGTATGGTCCAGTCTTCCTAGCTTTCCCCATACTGCACCGAACTACCGTGTAATTATCTACTAGCCGCTCGGGTTACATTTAGTGCCGTTCAGACTATACGATACGCTACAAATTGGTCATGTCTGCTTCCACAGTCGAGATCAGAGATAGCATGGAGTGTTTACGAATATATATATTATAAGCTCTATGAGAGGACAACATCGTATTAACTACATTCCGGTTCAACGTACTCCATTTTATATGTGATCTCCCTAAATTTAGACACGTATAACGTTTTTTTTTCTAAAGCTAATGAAATTTACAACGATTCTATCAACTATTACGTTTTTTTTTCTGCACACATAATATGCTTTACATCTATTTATTATCTAGCGATAGAGTAGAATCTAGCTATGGATGGTTCATGATCAAATTATCTGTCACTATAATCTAACGGAAAATGTTACATAACAAGGCGGACAATGTAAGGAACTTAAATGGTTTTATTGGCCTTTTTTTCTATTATTTTGGATTAGTTTATTACTTTAGTTAGTCGTTTTTATTTTTTTAAACTATTTTTAAAGTTACTAAACTTTATGGCCTTGTTTAGAAATGAAGTAGATAACGGGTCACAAAAAATATATAGTCCACAGTACAGGCCCCCCCCTGGAAAGTTGATTACCACATACTTTATAATTCGTGAGGAGCTTCGTTTTGACGAGTCTACCACACATTTCCTTCTTCGACTTTTCTCGATTCTTCCACTTTTCCACTCAAAAAAGTCCAAAAACATGGCAATTTCCCGGTGTCTTGAAAAGTCAACACCACATCTTTTTTTTTTAGCTCAAGTTACTGAAAATTTTGTTGCAAATGCCGATTTAAGTTTGTTCGACAGAAATTCTTCTGACATTGCCAAAATGACAGAGTATTGAAAATCAATTATCACGTAGGTAATTTTTAGTAAAATTAATTGTAAATAATTAATTCAGTCAAAAAGTATTGTTGTCCGACAAATTTCAAGCCGTGTTTTTTCAGTCCGACAGCTGGAAATCAGAATTTTCACGGGTATGATAAATCGATTACCACATATCTAATTTTCATTTTTTCTACTTTTAAATTTATTGTACAAAATAGTGATATAACTGTCCAACGATTTAATGTCCGCAAATTATTAAAAAATCAATAAATCAATAATCGTGATGAACTTAATTTTTTCACTCCAAAAATTTCATATTTATAAATGGTTATTAATTATTATTATGTAAATTATTATTTGTTTCAAATAAATAATTATATATTTTATGCTTAAAAATTTAAAAGTTATAAACAAATGAAGTTATTTTTGAGACGATTAATAAATACAAAATTCAACGTATTCAAACTATTTTCTCCTATAATACTTTAAAAGTTCCCGCCTCATGTTATTTTCATAAGTAGTAGCAGGTAATTAACTTACATACTATCTTCGTGCATAATGCACTATTTCTAAATAAATTACTATTATACTTGATATAAAAATCGTTTTTTCATTTTCAAGTCTTCATTCGCGTTTATTTTTCTTTACAAAAATTTTCTTATTTTTCTAAAACAAAATCCCAAAACTTTTGTGCATAATTTTTTTACACCATGCATACTTTTTCAAATCGTTTAATTCTTTTCTCGATATTTATTTGGATAAATTAGGCATAAGAGATTTACAATTATAAGAATAAAACGAAAAAATATATTTATTAGAAATTATAAATACGTGCACATTTTTTATGAAATTTTTTTCATCTTCTTTTGTCGGACTGACGGTTTGCGGATATATTTTTGTCGGACGGACATTACAATCTTTGCTTATAAAAAACACTTTTCTATCGTGTGTTATTTTTGTCCGACATGTGGTAATCGATTTATCATGCCCCGTGAAAATTCCGATTTCCAGCTGTCGGACTGAAAAAACGCGGCTTGAAATTTATCGGACAATACTTTTTGACTGAATTAATTATTTACAATTAATTTTACTAAAAATTACCTATGTGGTAATTGATTTTCAATACCCTGTCATTTTGGCATGTTTCGGCCGGTAGACACGTCAATGTCGGAAGAATTTCTGTCGGACAAATTTAAATTGGCATTTGCAATAAAATTTCCAGTAACTTAAGCTTCCGAGTGGAAAAGCGGAGGAATCGAGAAAAGTCGCAGAGGAAACGTGTGGTAGACTTGTCAAAACGAAGCTCCTCACGAGTTACAAAGTATGTGGTAATCAACTTTCCAGGGGGGGCCTGTGTTGTGGACTAATATATGTCCACCTTGTAGAAAATGGACAAATTAAACGAAAAGTGGAACTATTTTGATAAGAAAACATCTTAATTATTGTCTATTGCAGTGTCATGCACATCCTTGGCTGTTAACGAGCCAAACACGAACGACTATAACTGAAAACTTGTCACAAAAGTATGTGGATGATTACGATATTGCACGGGCAACCCATGCCTCCTTATCTATTAAATAGCACATGAAAATATACCTCTTTTCGACCGTTTTTTTTACGATATATATTCCCTTGAAAAAACACGTTTATTACACCGATCTACATTTAGACAGTTATGCAAAGGGTTGAATCGCTGATACAGATGTTGTATTATAGGCTCACATTTAGGCTACATTTATCTTGGTACTTATAACTAGATTTTAGTAGCTGATTTTTTTGTCCTGGGTCCTACCTACTTTTTGTACTCTTAGAAAACATCGCCTGAGCAAACTGAAATGGCTTATTTACACCGAGAAAGACAGTTCGCCACACTAAAGTTCCGAAACTAAGGATTAGCCAACTGAACGGCCAGATCCGACACTAATTGACTCTAGGTAAAAGTGTGTTTGGGGCAAATGCAGCTTTACTTTTTTTTCTCAAAACGTCTTTCTCGATGGCTAGGTCTTAAAAATGTCTAGTTGTCTTTTGATATCCGTTTCATAGTCTTAAAGTTTGTGGAATCAGTGCCATGTTTTCCTACACAACCGAAATTATTCTACGTATTATAAGGCACAAAAAAATTCAGCACAGAAAATCAAGACAGAATTGAAAAATGATATGCACCTTTTCTGCTCCATTTTTTTTTTCTCGCTTTAAAATTTTCGTTGTCAGGTTCAACTGAAGGACTGTTAGTTCGACACGTTGGACTGTTAGTAAACGAAATAAATTCAAGAACATAAAAATAAAGTTTTTTATTGTAGTTTCACTAATATAACATTCACAAGTGCTATATTTCAGCTCTTTTTTTTTAGCAAATTTTTATCATTCCGATAATCATGTACCCGATTGAGACTATTAATTGTCTTAGCTAATAATATAAACTTTAATATAGGTTTAACAATGTACCGTTTTACCGTGCTTACAAACTACACACTTTCATGTTACACATTCCATTACAGAAGTTACGACAAAGAATAAACCCTAAAGTAATAAGACTTTGGTTAATTTCTCTTCTACTTGTACGCCAAAACAATCGTCCCGAATAAAATATCCCTAGGTTCTAATGAGGTGTTTAAACGCGTCAAATAATACGATGGAAACCGATCGGTTGTTAAACGTGATTATCATGTTTTAACGTACTGCGTAGAATCCTAGGCTAACATAAAGAGAAAATGCGTTACATTTCCTACGTAATATATTATAAATAAGTGCAACTCTCCAGCATTGCACTGTACAACTAACGCTATAAGGTACATTATGATTTAAAAACAATATATAAATAAGGGGAAGCATCATCAATAAAAAAGTATAAAGACCAACGTATTGGAATAAAGAGACGTTACCGCTGAAACGAAACAATTGTGGAAAAAAAAACACATTCGTAACTCGACTTTTTTGTTTGTTGGAAAAATCGTGTGTTCCCTACCGCTTCGAAAACTCCGATTTTTAAACTCTGATTACCTTTAACACCACGTTCTCGCCCCTTCAAACAAACATAACAAATGACACTTATAAGCTATACAATGTTCCACCATAAGCTAAAAATCGACAACAATAAAAAATATCTATCCTTTTGCTTTTTTACGATATTTATCATACGATATGAAAATATAGTTATTTCGGAATTCGATAGTTTCATTTTAAGCTAAGACGGTTTTTCTTACGTGTTTTCATTTTTTTTTTTTAAATTCATGTACAGACTACGCAGTTTTACCCAAGCTACACATATAAAACATCTAGATATATATTTTTTGTACAGTTATATTTGTTTTCTAGTTGTTTGATTTTTAACATCGATTAGACAAGATCTCTCGCTTCTCTTCTCCTTTCGGACCGGCCCTCCCCCCCAGAAAACCACGTCGGACTCGCACCGTCTCTGAAGTATCTGCCGCTCTACTCGTCTCGAAAACTATTAATTCGCTTTCCGTATTATTCGCCCTAACCTAACGCTGAAGTTCACAAAATTAATAACCTACGCAATGTTGGCGCTGCCGATATGGAAATTTCCTAAATTGATATAAAACATTTCAGGAAACAAGTTTTTTTCTCAAAAACTCGGATAAAAGCAATTTTACCCTTTTCGAAAAAATAAGTGTCGATTCCTACGATGTCGTCATTAAAAAAAAATTGTTGTATCCTCAAATCACAACCTAATAATATTTAAATGAGAAAGAAAATGAATTTCCAATTGAATGGATATAAGCCGCGTACACGATCGAGGCGAAAATTTTAGTTTTTGAAAATCCAACAATTTTTTTAGTTCGCTTTAAGACTGAAATAATTATTGCGTCTCCTTGTCGTCTTTAAATCTAACGCGTGTACAAGGGGTCAAAACAAAAAAAACAGACGTAATTAACAACGTTATATAAATGAAAGCCGTGCTCGAATTGCCGAACATCCCAGGAAACTTCCAAATCGAATTCCGCCGTTAAAACTAAAGTAAATAGCAAGAAAAAATTCCTCGATTCGGACACGTCGAGTAAAAAAGGCGAAAAACGACCGTACCTCGCCCCCCTCACCGTCCGATTACAGTTTCCCGCATTTCACTATCAAGATATTCTTGGTGGGCTTACCAGCGGTGTCGCCGTACGTGCTGATCTTCTCCACCAGTTCCAGCCCCTCCACCACGTGCCCGAATATGCCCGTGAAACCCCGCATCTCCTGCAGGATGATGCGGAACTGCGATCCCACCATGCCGAGGTTGTCGTGTCGCTTCTGGGTCCTGCGCATGCCCACGGTGCCTCGGACCGCCATCAGCTTGGTGTCATCGGGGAGGAAGAAGGAGTCCTCGAATATGGAACGTCCCCCGCGTCCGTTGTTCAGTTCGAAGTCGCCCGTTATCACGCTCTCGCCCTCCCAGCACTGGAATATCTGGCAGCCCTTGTAGCCCATGCCGGCCTCTCCTGTGGTTAGTAAGCCGAAGTTCTTCGCCATTTTGGGGGCCACGTCGGCCCGTACCTCGATCACTATGCGTCCTAGGTGGGCCCCGTTCACTTCGATGTTGAAGTAGTACAGCGGGCACATGTTGGCCGGGTTCCGGATCTGGGGGGAGTGGATGATGTTCTGCATCATCAGGTTGTTCTCCTGGTAAATATTCTTGGGCGCGGGCATCACCAGGTGCTGCGGGGGGTTGTGCGCCAAGTAATTTATAGGAGGAAGGGAGTTGTGGTTGTGGTAGTCCAAGCTGCCGTTCACGTTTTGCTTGGACAACATGTGCCGGGAGTACAGCTGCGACATGCAGTAGTTGGCAAGGAATAGAATCGGGTTCTGCTGCGACGGGGGCAAAACCCGCGAATTTCCGGGGTAGACGGGATCGCCGTTGTGGATGTTACTGAGCGCCTGCTTCAGCAACTGGAAATCGAATATGACACTAGAGTTTCGGATCAGGTCGTCCAGCTGGCATTGCAGGTACATCTCTTGGTAACGTAGCTGGAGACGTTGCTTCTCTACGTTTACGCTCGAATACAAATTATGGACGTCGGATAAGTTCTCCGCCATGGACAGGTTCAGTCGCAGCTTGGCTAGAGTGTCGCGGGTCTCGGTCAGTTCGAAGTGCGAGGCGTTATTCGTCAGGTCGGCCTCGACGTGCGTCTTAAGCGTGACGCAGGCCTCCAGTATCTTAAGCAGGAATTCGCGCTGTTGCATGGCCAGTCTTTGGATCTCAGATAGCATCTTGTTCATGGAGGCCAGGTCGATCTGTAATTCGGCAATTAGTTGGTCCTTGGCCTCATTCTGGGACTTTATCTGGTGAGAGGAGTGGTCGGTGGTGGTGGCGCAGGCCCGGCACACCGGCGAGCAGCAGGTGTGGCACCACAGCGCCAGCGGCATGGCGTGCGTGTGGCAGTTCTCTGATATGACCTTCTGGGCGGGTTTGTCGGGTGCCTTGACACCAAGCTTCAGCTGGGAGAAGTTCTTGGTGAGGCAGAGCACCGGCGCGTATGTCGGCAAGGACTCTGGCCCCAGATCGCCTATCTCGGTCCGTTTCCAGCAGTAGACGCAGTACAACTCCTGGCCCTTATTCAAATTGGTGCGCATGCATTGCAGGCAGAAGTAGTGCTTGCACGAGAGCAGCTTGGGACTCTGGTCCGTCTCGTTGAACTTTTGCTTGCAGTAGCCGCACAGCATTAATTCCTCAAATTCTGGTACTACGGATTCCATTTCTGCAAACGATCATCACATTACCAATTCTGAATTATTGACAACATTAAAAATGCTTCGCAAAAAGAAAAACAAAATTACATTCTTCACATTTTTACAGAAATGCGGTGGATATGTTTTCTAGATGCATTTGAGCTTAAAAGTTCAAAAAAAAAAAATGTTAAATATTGCATTAAAAACTTATTTTTTATAAAATTTAGGCTAATTACATAATTCAGTTTCAATTAATTAAGTGCAAAATTTTAAAATTAATGATCATGTAAGCATCACAATGTATGTAAAAGACCTTGGATTTTGGTCAAGATTTTTCACTCAGGTATTCGCTTAAGTGAAATTGCCAATTACCACCTATTTTTGGCACATTAGTCGTTTTCCTAAATGAAAATCCGAGTTTAACTCCCTAAAAAGTGGTAAAAGCAAGCCTAAATTTATCTCTAAACGAATTTTCCTCTGATTTATACCCGACCCAAAGATAATATTTACATTACAGAGCCATTAAAATATTATTTGCCAGTCTCTATTTAATCTGTTTCCTTTCCGATTAACCGCCGCTGATTTTTTCATTGGCTTTGTTGTATTAGAGAGCGAAGTATATATTTTAACGTAAAAAAAAAAAAATGACAAAAGTCGGCATAAGAAATTGCATACTTTCACTAATTAACTTTACTGAGCTCTGTGTGCCAGGTTTACTTAACAAGCATTTTTCAGTCAGGTATCAGTGAGGTGATAAAAATATAGATATGATGGGGAAAATTACACTTTTTTAAAAGTAATTAGGAACGTTAATTCGGGTTAGAGAGATAGCAAAAGTTTGTTTGTTGGAGGACGCAAACACAAGCCCATATTTACATCCTGCGATTGATCGATCATACTATTTTTAAAATATAACTAATTTGCCGTAGGCTTCAGTAGGTGGAATTCCAGGTTTATTGCCAGACAGCCAGCACTAGCACGTAGTGCCGTTCGCGCCAAAGTGGCCGTTCGAAAAAATCGACAATCGACAAGTGGCTTTTGCGTCGTGCCAGGGAACGTCAAACACACAACCACCTAAATTAACGAGATGTATGTTTTGGCCAATTCCGGGGCGTTAGATACGGATGTTGGCTAATGTAAATACATGAACTTGGCTTACCGTTTATATTTTACGATGTGTAACACAGCCTTTAAGTAAATCCGATTAGACGATACGGTTTTTGGTCGTTTATTAAAAACTCGAGTTTCGGCAACGGGTTTCTTCGCGATTTTGTACTATTTGCGTTTTTACGGTACGGCAGACGATATATTTACTATGCGATTTTAATATTACATAATTATTTTATGCCGAGAAAATCGGCAAATTTACGAAAAAACTTAAAATTATTGTGGCCGCTTCACGATGTGCCACATCATGTTGACGACTGACATTCCCGTTAAGTTTGCGGCGATGCGCCCGTGTTTGACCTTGAATCCGATGGTGCGTCTCACTTCGCACCGTTACGATCGCGGCGCCAAATTCAAATCAAGATCGATACCGTTATGCTACACCATAACGTCTGAAACCCGTATAAGTTACAAAAAACGTGTAGTAATACAGCATGAGGAACCAATATGGAAGAATTAAAACAGTTAAAATTAATTATTTTACTAATGTGACAAATTCGTTTTGAAAATTAAATTATATATACTTCTAAAGTATGAGGATACGATTTTAAAGTTGCATTTTCCCAGATATTTGATACTGCGTAGGCGTTGGATGCAATGCAATAAATGGGACTTAGAAAATATAATATCAGATAAGTCTGATTTACAGTACGGTATATAATGCTTTTTTTAATGATGCTTCATGGTATAGGTATTTATTTTTAGGGATTCGGTCATCATCGAAATTTTTGTAGTCCGTTGAGACTATGCTCTTGATTTTTTTGTTTACTATTTTTGGGAAGGAAAATGGTTGAGAATCATTTAACATCTATCGATATAGTAGTTATTCTTAGTAATTGTTTCAAATTATAGAGCGGTCTGAAATAGACTAATTAGGAATTACTGTGAAACAAATTAATAATATTGTACGTTGTGGTGTGGATGCTGAAGTTATAAAAATTGTTTTATTAAAAAATTGCAACTTCCGTATTGTAGTCGATTGTAGACCTGTATATATATTATTTTTATTTTTTTTTCTATGTTACATAATAAGAATTATAATATCTGTTTTTCAAATAACTGTATATTATTTAAACAATGATGTAAATGTTTTAAAATGATAAAATATAGACCATATGACGCCAAAATTACATCTAGTGATTTTCTTTGTGGCCACGCCAATAGCAATACCAACCTAACGCTAGCGGCAAATTTAAAATTTCTCCGTACTACGTCTAAAGTAGTAGGCAATTCTCAACATGTTGACCGTATGGAAAATGTATTTCCATAGGTGTATCATTTTAGAAGGTTCCAAAATTTGTTAAATACCTATCGTACATTTTATTTAAAAAATTGTAAAGTATGTCAAGGTCATTTTAAATATAAAATTGAGAATATTGATCTTTTATATTTTAAACAAGAATTTAAAATAAATAGATGTCGATTTTGGTAATAGGTAACTAGTTATTCTTACTAATCTACACTCACTTTGGTAGATCCAAATAGTCAATGGGCAGACAAGTTATACTAATGTGTGTAAAATGTACACTTATTTTCTTTTTTTAATATTGAGATATGGATTTAGATATAGCCAAAATAGTCTCTGCAAAAAGTGAATTTCACAAAATCGATAAAACTACTAAATGTACAAACATCACTTATAAGAGTTGGTCCCAATTTAAGGGTTATTATTTCATGCCACATAGGTTTTTTATATTCGTCCAGGTTAGTTCAATGGAGTTCATCTCGTAGTGGTTTAATGGCAATTAAAGAAGTTTATATTATATGTGGCGATTTCTTTTTATGCAATCAATAATTTCTCCTTTTTTCATGCATATGTTAACAATTTTTCTTTTTGTCATTATGGCAGGACGCATTATCCACTGCAATCGCTGCAACGTGTGAGGCAAAATAAATGTAAACCATTTCTCAATCTCAAGATAATACATTTTCTTTTAGGATCTGCTATACTATTATTTTTCCAAAGTACTTTCTCTGCGATACTACAATTTCATCCTTTTATTTGCAGGAAAAAGACAGTTATGGTAATGAAGTATCCCGCCTGGCAAGGCCTCTCCCGGTGGAATACCTCCTGGTGGACGTGCCGGCCTCCACGCCTGTCACCCCGCAATACACCTTCAACAGCGACCCATCCAAGCAGCCGTTCCCAGTTGAGAACCGCATGGTGGACGGCCACATCCAGGATTTCAACGCCCTGTCTACCTACCTATCACAGTTCGCCTTTAATGAATTCTTTACCGCGATCAACGACTTCCATCTTATCCTCTACATAGCCACAATGGACATGCTGCCGATGCGGGAATTCATGGGACCCTTACTGGAGGCCTTAAAGAACAAGAACAGGGAGGCGGCTAACGAATGGTCCAGGTCGGAGCACTGGGCGACCGTGGAGCAGCTGATCGCGGCGAGTTCTCCGCCACCGTCAAGGTATGTTTTATGGTGCAGTGAGATCATGAACTCCAATGTTTTTTTCACACTCAAGTCGGTTTGAAATCTCAAAAACTCGTTTCAAAAGAAAAATTATTTTTAAATTACACCCAGTTCTGAGTTCTGACACAAATCTACGAAATTTGTAAGAAAGTTGAAATAATTTAAACCAAAATTTGTACCTCCCTCCATTTTTTTTTTCACTACCAATTTTGTATCTATTACTAAACGTTTACCACCTTGTTTCGGAAAGAGGTTAGAGATTTGACATTGATGGTAGGAATTGAGGTTATAAAATTTGACAATCTACGTTCATGGATGACTAAAAAAATTCCGACTATGATTTCAACTTCAATTGTCCCGCAGGCCTGGCAGCGTGGCCTCGGGCAGCATTACCGCTTCCACGGGAACACCCAGCGGACCAAAATGGACGTGCCCGTTTTGCACCTACCTGAACAACGCCGACGTCCAGAACTGCGAGATGTGCAACCTGCCCAGGTCCAGCAGGCCACACTAAGGTATTTATCTAGCCTTAGCTCTTAAGGTGCGTACCCGTGTATATTTATTTCGATTCCAAGGATTCTGCGCGACGGGTACTTGTTATGTTCTCGCACAAAGTCGGAGTATCGAAGGGGTTCGTTCAATTGTCTTTTAAGTGATTTATTAACCGATCATCAAATTACGAATTGAAAAAGGAAACTCGCCCTATTTTTTTACATTAATACCAGTTTTTAGGTTAGGAACTCAGGATAGGAAATATTAATGTCTTTTAGTTTAGTTTTCATTAATTCCTTAATAGAATTAATACAGTTATTTGAATATTATGGATAAGTTGTTTCCTGAGGTAGCTTATAAATATTGGTTATTCTGGGCCCAGAATAGGTCCTCGGGGTACCTCTTGGTTAGAATGTATCGGGTTCAGAGTTTCTTTGAAAGCATTTTAGAAATATTAGAATTATTGGCTGAAATTATTAACTTATCAAAGGAAACAGCAAACTGGCTAAAATCAACTGTCACGTTTATGATTTTAGCTTTTAACGAATGAAACTTGTAGATTGTAAATACGTTAGAATGTTCGTTTGCGTAGCAGTTAATAGATAGTCCTAGTAGATTTACAGAGTAACTTTGTTTCCTTATTGTTCTGAATCTGATTTACAGACCTTTTCCAGAGTAGCACGATGAGGAGAGGCGGTAAAATGTTTGTGATTAAACAGAAAATAAACTAAACTGTAATAGTTTCCTTCTTTTTTTTAATATATAAAACTGCTTAAGTTTCCCCATAAATGTCGCATCGATTAAAATTTTTGAAAAGGACTTCATGGAGTTTCAGCATCTCTAAGACGAGCGATATTTTTCTAAATTGTTGTTACGAGTTTTTGCGTTAACGGTAAATTTCAGATTGTACTGTAAATAGTATGTCAGTTTAATTTAATTTGTGTTGATTAAGTTGTGTTTTATTTAACTTATAGTGTATGGTGAAATGAATAAAAAAAATGTTAAAATGGGCCGTGCGATTGTTTCTCCCCTACCGCGGGTCGCTGGTTATAAATGTCGCTCCCCCTTGACTAAACTTATAATGTTTTAAAAGTTGTAGTTTCTCTAATCTTAAAAATAAGAGAATTAAGCTAGGGTGATATTTAAAACCAATAACCTGGTACATCTCCCAAAAAATACATACAAGGTGTTTCTTAAAAGTATGCCATATGTTCAGGGGCTTGTAGATCAAAAAATAAAATGATTGCTTTCCATATGTCATCATGATGCAACACAATTTATAGATTTATAGATACATCTAATTCACATATGGTTCTATTTTACTCAAGAAAGTACTACTGAAAATGCACCATTTTCGAAAAAAAATGCAATTGTGGTAATTACCATCAATAAAAACGGAGTTCTTTGGAAGTTATCTAAAATAAGGAAAGACTTGATTCCTCAGGTCTTTGTAGCAAGAACACTTCATATATATATTCTAAAATATTTGATTTGTGATATGAAGTTGAAAATTTTAATTTTGTGATATATACCTGATAAACACTGATTTTCTTATCTAAAATTTCGTGCCACCATGAGGCGTAACGTGCAAAAATTTAGAAAACAAATTTTACTCATTTAATACTGGCAAAAAGTCTCGGTATTTTTTCGTTTCAGACTTAATTTCAAAAAAAAAACATGGTTTTGGGTTGTTTGCACCATTAGTACTTAAATTTTAAGTTATGCTTAAACTTCATTGCTTTGCAGTCAAAAAAAATACAGTAAAAACTTAAATAAAAGGGACACTCTAATAATAGGTTACAAAGCAGTTCCTGAAACTTATAAAAAGAGTTAATTTGCAACTTAAGCACAGCTAAATTTAAGTACTGCTGGTGCAAGTCGGGCCCTAATTAGGTCAGGCACATAAAAGAATTATGAGTGAGATATAACCTATAAAGTATATGTCATATCTTCGCTCCCCAACGCCTACTGGCAGAAAGCATTGCTTTGTGTCTACTGGAACAGTGACCTACTAATATGGAAGTATAATTAGTGTCACATTGGGTGAAATAAATGTTTTTTAACCAATAAATAATTTATAGGATTGGAATTTCAAGTGAAGTTGTGTAAATAATAAATTTACGTTTAGTTAATCAAACCTGCAACAGGGTTTATCTCAACTTCAACAGAATGTAGTATAAAAAAAAATCTACATTTAGAGAATGACTTTAGTAGTCAATTGCGTTTTTTCGAGAAATATTAACGAGTATCTGTTTCTTGTAAAATGAAATGTTTCAGCATACAACGCATAACACCTAGCCTCAGAAAATTTATATCGACCGCTACAAGGTAGTCGAAAACTAACGATATCGACATATTTAGCAACTTCAAAAATTTACAAGTACCAAATTTCTGTATAATTCATTGTTTTTTGAAGGTAACCAAAATTTGACTTACAATTATGGCATCTTTTTTTAAAACATCCTGTACATCATAAATCTGAAATATTACAAAAAACCATTGGTTTTGTAAGCTACTCTACCCAGAAAATGATAGTAACTCAAGGTAAGTAAATATTAAAATTAACTGAATCACACCATATTCCGTATTGCTGCACTGCACTGCTGGGCAATTTGTCAACAGCTGAGATTTATTGCCCAGTGGCCCAAGGCAACTGTGTTTGTATTTCGTTTGCCCGCGCTCATCTTCAACTGGGCGTATACATTTCTACCACCTCCACGTTTAGTTCGACCAGACAAACATGTATATGGGTAGGTATGGCTAAATAAATATGGGAACAAGTTTTTCAAATATTTCAATGTCGAATTGCTGCATCAGCGACCGAACCTGGTACAGACTGTCAACCTTTTGGTTCTTCAATTGATATCGGAGAGACTATAAATTATCATGTTTTGAATAGTTCGCTGAAAGGGCACCAGTAAATTCCCCATTTGATTATTCGAGAACGGTTCAAATAAATTGGTCATATAATAATTTCTCCAAGACATGTTTTCGGATTGGTAAGGAATTAGATAAAACAGGCATTGGTATATGAATAGTTACATTTTCCTCGTCTTCCTCCTTCATTGAAAAATCTAATAAATACTTTTATCTCTTTGACGTTTGGATGAGAAATTACACATTTTGAATAATTATGCAGGTACTCTGGTACTCTACTAAGTTTAATGCAATTCATACTTTTCTTAAAAGATTAACAAAATTTGATTAAAAAACACATTTGGGCATTGCAAAAACGTTCAAAGAGGAAAAAATTACAAAATCAGTTCTAGAGATTATGAAATTTTGTATTAAATGAATCTAGAACACCAATGCAAAAAAGTGTTATTGGTTTTATAAGCTACACCATTCCAAAATCTACGACAGTAGTAAATTGGTCATAGTCCATTGAAAGAGCACTAGTAAATTGCTCATATATTCCTTTCGCTGAGACAAACGTTTTCAGGTTGCCGAGGGGTCAAATAAAAAAGCCTACAATGGTATGAGTAGTTATATTTTCCATTCATTCTGGTACAAATATCCTAGCTTGTACAAAAACTGCAGCTTCTCAAAGAAAAACGAACTGATTCCAAGACTGCCCTAATGAAAATTTTAAATACTTAAAACTAATATTTACAAAGCACAATGTGCGCAAAATAACTTAAAATAGTTAAATGTAAAGTCCGAAAAACTTCCCCTCGATGACGGAAACCAGGAACGAAACTAGGGAGTAATAAATAAATGTCACTGCGGCTACTGAATATATAAAAAAAAAACAATCACAAAACATTTAAAACACTTATTTCTGCGCACGTTCCAACAGGACGCAACGTCGTGTGAAACTGATTAAACACTGGAACGGCTCATCTCTCCGATAGGCCAAAACAGCAGTCTTTCAGCCTAACATTAACTATTTTAACTAAATTCAACCTATAACATTATATACATCAATGTTATCCTTTATTTATTAAAATAATTGAACTAAATTTACAATTATGGCTCTCGACAGCGAATAAAGACACACAAAGCCAATCGGTTCCATGAAAACTTTACTAAAATTGCACTAACAGAGGAACTTGGTTGAAACGACACGTATCTGTATTTGATGTTAAGTGAAACGAAAGGTTGTATCATTTCGGTGTAACAAAACCAGACCGTCATATAAAAGCAGCAAAAGATAGTCCCTTCTATATATTCGCTGTCGATTTTTAAAATAGTGCAAAAAATCACTTCTAACTTGGAATTTTTTACACGGTAATTATTTGTCATCGCATCATAAAAAAAGAAACCACTCATACAGGGTGATTCATAACAGAGAAGTATCAAATATAGCTCTGGTCTAGACTGAAAAAAAGTCAATGTATAAATTTCCGAAAAACGCCTTAAATTTAGAATTAGGTTCAGTGAAATTTCTGTAAAAAGTCAAGTTCTTTATATCCTTGACGTTTGGGTAAGAAATTAAATTTGAACAATTCTTTGTGTATTCGGACACTTTAAAGCTAATCACAGTACGATTTGCACTGAACGTTATAAAATTTACAACCGTTGAAGTTTTTTTTAAACAAATATCGACACTTCAACGATCCACCCGATCACCTTCTATTTGCATGAACCACCCTTCCCAAGAAAATTAAAAATTTTTTCCCGGATTTCACCACTTGCATCTTTAATCAGACTTTTTTATTATAGGAATTCCGTACTAAAAGTTACTTAAAAAAATAAAATGTATATTTTTTGCCTTTGTTTAGTTTTTCGATTGTTTTTTTTTTTGTTTGTATTTTTGCTATTTATTACCATACAACATAAAACATTTACCTACTTAGATAACGTCTACTACCTTATGACGATGTATATTGATATGATATTTTTCTGATTTTTTAGTGTCCGCGACGGACTTTTGGTGGTTAATTAAAAGTAAATGTACTTAATGCGAAAGAATAATTAACCTAGGGAGGTGATCTTTTAAAATAACCAACGAACCGCACGCATCCTCAACTGTAGTGTACTATTGAATCGAATCAGGAGTGGGATAAAGATAAAAGTCTCAAAAACGTTTAAAAAGCTAACATTTCGGGATTTTGGCATATATAAATCGTAGACCAATAAACCTCAATTATCACACACTTTATAATATTTTAAAAATAATGTAATTCCGTGACTATTTAAATTCTAGCCGCTTAAATATAACAAACACTAAAATCTGCCACGGCAGGAGTAACTGTTTCAGTTTCTGTTTAATTTTCTGTTCTACAAATGAGATCAACGTTGAAAATCGAAGAAAATTAGCCTCGAACGGAATGGTCTTAATCCCATCGTAGCAGATCTCGCACAAACATGAGTCAAATAACATTTAAAGCTTTTTACACCTTGAGCACCATACTTTCCTTGGTCGACAAACGTCGACCCTCAATTATGTCCGGCATTACAGAATCAGGAATTCTGTTATGATTCCGACATAGAACATTGAGGGTCAACGACCGGAACAGGCAACACCAAGTTATACGACTGAGGAGTGTCTCTCCTCGGAAACGTCACTCATTCTCGCATATTTTTTTCAAAAATAACATTCTGGTACCATAGATTTAATGAGACATAAACTGAAAACATGTGAATTTAGCTGGGGAAGCCGAAGACCGAGGATATAAAGTCCTCGATCAGGCAGACGACCAGGTTGATGAGGATAACCGACATACAGGTGAGTTGCATCCTTTCCTTGTGGGTGAGCGCCAGTAGATCGATCTCGAAAAGCCAGTAGGGTTGGTCTCAGTCGGAGCTCTGGGTTAAAGGCGGGTACTCTTGCTCGTCGGTGAACTGAAAAGCACCTTTTGGTGGTGATTCGGTTGCGGCCGCCATCTCTCTTAACTTGTCCGACTCTAAACAAAAATGTCATGATTCTCTGGACTTGGACACGATTTGGGAGGGTCGGCATCAGTTTATTAATTCAAGCCTATTAAATCGTTTGTTCCCTTGAGCCATACTTAAATACATATTTGCCCATATTAAATTTAAATTAAAAACTACCAGAGTCGGCCACCATTACAGAAAAACAGGAAACTGCAAGCAAATATCTTTATGCAAGTTTACCGTGCTAAAGACTGTGATTGACATCAAAATTATTTCTCCTAATTTCACACATTCAATAACTTTTATTAAAAAAATTTGTAGATATTTTTTATCCTTCAAAAGATATAAAAACACTAGTTCGATCGGGTCTGTTACTGATTTTATCAGCATTGCTGTGGAAAATAAGATACATACTTTCAATTTTATATTCAATAGCGACATGTTCTAATATTTTTTTTGTAAATTTACAGCATTTATAGAAAATAATATTCAATAAAAAAGTTGATATAAATTTGATTTTTGGAATTCGGATTTTTGAGAAACGAGAAAATTCAAAATTAGCAGTTGCTTTATAAAAACAAATGATTTACGTCAATAGTGAACATAAATATTGAAGGTATCTTTTTCCAAGCTGATGCAAAGCAAAATCAGTAACAGACTTGATTGAACCAGTGTTTTTTCACTTTGCAAGTCATTTTGTAATTTGTGAGCGAGAAGAAATATCGTAAAACTTTTTAATAACTTATTGAACAAAATCACAACTTTCATATGAAGTAAAATATCCATGAAACTGGAAAAATAATTTTGATGGCATCACAGTCCTTAGCAGTCAAAAATTTATATTGTGCCGTATAGATCGCCACTTGCAGTTTCCCATTGTGTGTTTGATATTCATTTGTTTATTATAACGGGTCTAAAAAGGGGATACCATGGGAAAAGGTCAGAAACTGTTAGATATAATACTATCTATAATTCTTATAATAAACTGTCTTCAGCGTGAAAAATAAATGAAAATCTTGCACATTATTTAAATAAGTTGTGTCAAATGAAAAAACAAATACATTCTCTTAAAAAATATTCAATTCTCTATCACTTATACACTGTTTTATTATGTACAAGATGCTAGCATCAAATTTAAAAAAAATTAACACAATTCCGTATTATTTGATACTCCAGAGATGGTAACAATAACATTTAGTCTGCAAGAAACAAGACCAATCACTTTTACTCACCTTTTGATTTAAAAATTCACAGAAGCAAAAATAAATTTCAACAAGTTAACGAAAAATCAATAGAGCAAAGGCTTCTGGGTAGGCTGGGTTGTGGAGGGAGATTCAAGTTTCAAATGTAACCGCCAATGGCACCAGTGCATACAGTGTGTTTAATTTATCAGATCCGAGACAATTGCCACCAGTTTACCTAGGCATGTGTTCATTGTAAAACAGAATTTGGAAAACGTTTGTGAAAAGCTTAGAATACATTTTATTACACATTTTAAAATTATATCTGAATAAATATCGCTTAGCGACAGGGAACAAACGATTTCTTTAAGACATTTGAAAAATAGTTACGATATTTAATATAAAAGAGAATACTGTTGTGAGTAAACGAATAATAATAAATAATATAGGGACAGAAATTAGAAAAGGTACTACAACGTGCAGAGAGAAAATTGAAAGTGCTGAGAGGTGTAAGAGGTTACAAAAGGTATTACATATTCATTTGTTATCCCAGATGTCGCACTGGCCCTGTAGTATCTACATCTCTTATAAGAAATGAATATCGCTTGTTTGGGAGGGAGGAGTTAAAGGACATAATCTCGCTCATTTGTTTTAAGTAAGGTTATGATTGCTTAGAATTTCCTCAACCTCATTTTAACAGCAGAAGAGAAGCTTCAGAATACAGAAACCTGTACTATTTAGGACCCCGTATCCTACACAGGGTGTAACTTTAAGTGGGGGTCGATTTTTTATATATTTTTTTCAAACCAATTACAGGGTGTTACAAGTTTGACTGCCTTAATTTTAATAGATGATAAAATACATTAAAATAAACAACAAAACCTTATATGACATGTGTCCTAAACTCAACTATTTCCGAGAAAAAAAAAATCAAAATCTCCAACTCTGTTGAAGAAAATATGTTTCTGTGGACTTTTAACTTAATTACTTTGGATTTGAGGTTAGGTTTGCAGGTTTCCTGGTCAGCTTCCTATGAATTTATGTTGACAGGTTTAGAAAGAATTGAATATGTTCGTTTTAGGTTAAGATTTATAAATTTGAGGTTATGTTTTGCGTCTAGATTCATGATTTAGGAATATGTTTAATGTTTCTGATTTTTTTTTTGTTTGGCAGCCTTTAGTACATAATTTACCTTTTTTTTTCATTTTTAGCTACCGAATATGTCAAACTTCGTATGATCGAGTTTGAGGCTAGAGATTAATCGGTCATTTTGAAAAAATTCTAGGCACATATTTCAATTACCTCACCGGAACTTTATAGTACAGGTAATTTCGGAGAGAATAAAAAAAACGTCAGTACTATTTGATTAGTTTTGACGCGTAGCTTGAATTTTTTCCAATATTTCTCACTGTGCGACGCGGCGAATAACACGAGGTGTACTAAGCTGTCCAGCAATATGCAATTCAGTTGGTATCTGGAATTGGACCGTGTTTGAGTGGTTTTTGCATACCACTATTTCTTTTTCTTGAGGCGTTTTCCAGCGAATGCGCGCAAATTGGTTTCGAAGGTGTCGTGCTTGCATCGAAAATGGTGGTGGACATTTTAAGCATATGTTGTAGTTTGTTTTGTACTTGTGCGTTTAACCCTTTCGCTGCGCAATACGTCTGAACGTAGCTACCGCGCCGTGCGCAATTGTTTATCGCGTGCGAATATATACGTCTGGAGCAGTTAGACCACTTATAGTTTTACATTATGTTGTGTTAAATTACGATTTACGATAAATTTTACGATTTTATTTTGAATAAAATACAGTATATGTACTAAATAGAAACTGAAAGAAACATGAACAATCTTGGTACTATTACCAGTACCTCTTTCCATAAAAATATTTGTCACAATCGGTATAAGCTCGCCCGCAAAAATTCGCCTTACCAATTGCAATAACCGAGTCACTATGCGCACGGTTGCGAATATATACGGTTTGAGCAGCCTGATCCAATTTAACTATTCATGCGAATTTATCCGTCTGGAGCAGTTTGAGCCCTATAAATTTTTAGCGAATATATACGTCTGGAGCAGTGAAAGGGTTAAAAATTACTGAATTTTCCTTTTTCGTAAGTACCCAAATTAGTTTTAATATGTATGATTATTTAGATGATGTGAACAGTAGGGTACTTTAATTACATATTTTTCAAATTCATAATTTGATTAAGTTAAATTCCTGTTTTAAGAGATTCATAATCACTAAAATTCGGGCTAAAATTTAAGCACAACACTATCTTCGTACTACTAAATCGATACATTTTATTTTTTTTATTTAAAAACTGGAAAACGATTGTCTTGAAATTTATTAAATGTTTCACAATAATAGTTGTTTACATTTTTTCCGTAGGACAAGTGTGGCAGTCAAACTTCTTACTCCCTGTATATAAAACTAACAGAGTGGCAGAGTCGAAACTGCAATGAAAAATTTAAAAATAATATTGTAAAACCATATTGTTTTTGTAAGAGTTTGCGACGTGTTACTTAATTCAAGGTAACACCCTGCATGATAATGAAAGCACCTTTAAGGGACATAAAAGCATTAATGTGCTGTTAAAACAAAGTTTCTTGCGATTCGTTGACATAAAACAAAAACGTTCCTATAATTTGATGCGACTTGTGACCGGTTCAGTCCCAAAGTCCACCGTAATCGTTTTAAATCAAGAAATCAATGAAGAGCGAATCGGGTGGGTTAGGAGGCTAGGTGGCGGGTGTGACAGTTTAAATCTGACGTAATCTCTTAATAATGACTATTATTATACTGACCAGTACCTGACATTTGGCCCACTGGATTGCCCTTGACGATGCCAGCGTAGCTACCTAGTATGCCTTGCACGGAACAGAGAAAATCATAATGATGGGTCGGGTTACAGCTTACTACAGGTGTGTGGTGGGATGTTAAAAAATGCAGGAGCAGCATCTAAGCTCAATCTCAATTCTTTTTTTAATGAGAAAACTGGTTTTAGTATTTTTTTTTAATTTCAATGTTTTTTTGGCACACCATTGCGTATCTGTGTGGAATTTGTGCCAACGGCAAGTCAGCAAAATTAACATTTCGCAAAGAAATTTTAACTGAACGATTCCCAACTAACAATTATTTCTCGAGATCAGAAAAGGGTAATTGAAGTGATAAAAAATTAAGTATTCAAATAAAATCTGCCGCTAACTCTTCGGGCGGGAAATAAAAGAAAAAACAATTGAAACTCAGTCTTTATGCTTTCAAAGTCTTAAAACGTGAATCCTTACAAAACTAAACTACATCAAAGAACTAAATTCTTATCGAAAACACGAAAACTATCACATACTTAAAAATATTAACAATAAAAAAAAAATAATTCCACACACATACAAGGGTGGCATTACGTGGACGCCTCGACAGTTCACGACATACAGCCATGCGAGTCGCACGTCTAATCGCGAAGCGATCCTAATTGCACCTAAATGGAAACCTCTTCGACTGACATGAGATCCGCACGAAAACTTGGTGGTTGGTCGTCTTTTTCGCACGAAATTTTTATATTTTAAACCAACCTGACGCGACATTCCGAACAAAGCGACCGACCTGAAAAAGAGCGTATTTGATTTTCAGTAAAACGTTCCTATCCTACCTACAGATCTACCAGAAAAAAAGGGGGTTAGTAGAAATTTGTTTAGAGTTGATCTAAAAATAAAATACGATACACGAGACTATGATTCTTTTTAGTTTGATACTTTCTCAATCTTAAGAAATTTAAGGAATCTTAAAAGATAGACGAAAGATCAAATTAAAAAAGTCAGTATGAGTTACGTGTTACACTAGAGAGTTAATCCAACATTATCTCAAACTACACTAGGCACAGAAATTAAGGGATGTTAAAAAAATCACGACATTTTTGGTGATTTTCAAAGAGCTCTAACTTGGAAGGAAATGGTCGTAGAGAGAATCAAAAAAAGGAAATTGAAGTTTCAAGTGTCTAGTTTTCAAATCTGCAGTTTAAAATTTTTTAGCGTCAGCAGTTTTTGAGTAGTCATAAGAAAATCAACAGAAAAAAAATTGTAAAGTTTTGCTTTTTTTTAAAAAAGGCTTATGGACTTAAAAAAATTTTTTTGAGCGTTTCCAGATCTTTGTACGATTATTTGTCGCTAAGTTAACGTCGATCAAAGCAAAAAAAAACATTTTTGATTTTGGCAATCAATTACTCGGGAAATAATGGTCGTACAGAAAATCCAAGCAGGGTTTGGAAAACTGCAAAGTATTCTCTACAAGTTGTAATTATGGGTTTTTGTTAAAAAAAATTTTTCAAAGTGAAAATGTTGGTTAGAAAAAAGGTAAAAAATTGCATAATTAGGGATATTTGAATAACTTGGCATAACTTCACAATTAATGAATAAGCTTTTCAACCTCAAAGTGTCCTAAAGAAACTCCGATCATTTCATAACGCTGCGATTTTTTTTTCCTAGTGCCCGGAATGTTTAAATTTGTCGTTCTTGCTGAAAATCAATGTAATAAGTAATTTTTCATTTTTTATTAATTTTTTTGAGTTAAAAATGTTTTTCTAGCAATAATCCATATTTTCTTCATCAAAAAACGTTCATGATTCAAAAAAAAAAAATTATTACAAAAATTATTTTTTCGAAATTTTTTTTAACAAGGGATTACGCAATGAGATATCCAGCGGTGCATTAATATGCAGGACCGCTTAGAATCGGTGATCAGAAAGAGAGGCTGCAATACCCGATATTAAATTGTGCAACATCAAATCAACCAAATTTTTTTTGATGTTTGTGAAGCTTGTGAATATGTTAAAAAAATAGAAAAAAATAAATTTTGAAATAACTAAATTTTTTTTTTAGAATTATGAACGATTTCTGATGAAAAAATATGGAATATTGCTAAAAAACAATAAATTTAAACATTCTGGGCACTAAGAAAAAAAAATCGCAGCGCTTTGAAATTATCAGGGCTTCTTTAGGACACTTTGAGGTTGAAAAGTTAGTCAATATCCTGAGTTTATTCATTATTTGTAAATTTATGCCAAGTTATTCAAATATCTCTAATTATGTAATTTTTTACCTTTTTTCTAACCAACATTTTCACATTGAAATTTTTTTTTATCAAAAACCCATAATTACGACTTGTAAAGAATACTTTGTAGTTTTCAAAACCCTACTTGGATTTTCTGTACGCCCTTTATTTCCAGAGTAATTGATTGCCAAAGTCAAAAATCATTTTGTTGCTTTGATCGACGATAACTCGGCGACAAATAATCGTACAAGGCTCCGGAACCGCCCAAATTGAAGAGAATTAAATAATCTAAGACCTTTATGATGAAATTACCAAAACATTTTTTTGAAGTCCATAGGCCTTTTTTAAAAAAAGCAAAAATTTACAAATTTTTTTTTTCGTTGATTTTCATGATACTCAAAAACTGCTGACGCTAAAAAATTTTAAACAGCAGATCTGAAAACTAGACACCAGAAGCTTCAATTTCCTTTTTTTTTATTCTCTCTACGACCATTTCCCTCCAAGTTACAATTACAATTACAAAGTTGAAAATCACCCAACATTTTGTGATATTTTTAATATCCCTTAATTTCTGTGCCTAGTGTATATCAAGAGTTCGTCTTCAGCTGCGATTTATACAACTAGTCTTAAGTGTATAAATTAGTACAAAAGAAACTACTATGATGAGCATTTCCCACATATTTTCTAATTTGGTGTTATTTTTCCACAATTTTAAGTGACTAGAAAGTATTTATGAAAATATGTAGTTTAAAAAATTCAAGGTATTATATTTTACTCGCCTTGATTGCGGTAGTCAACCGAATAAAAGACCTACAACATCTATTTTACTTCCGTTATTTAGCGTGTTCGCCTAACTTCCGTCAACCGTCATTACCAAACCCTAACCTAACATTTCCGTCAACTGACATAAACATGAGGTTTTCAAAACTTTTGTTCTTTCAGCATATTTCAGGCAAAGCTTGGAGTATTTTCTGTATATATTTGATGACTAATGTGTTATTTTTACCAGAATATTTTTTTTGTGTTATTTTTACTTTACCGACAATTGATTTCAGTTTTGTCAAAATTGATATTGCCAATGTATACAGCATAAAATAATTTTGATTTTTTATCAGTGAAACAAAGTTGTGGCAATTTTGAACCACCCGAAAACTTAAAATTAAAATCAATTGTGAATTCTCAATACAGGGCGCAACTTTTAGTTGAGTTTTTAGAGATACATGATCACAGAATAGTAATTTTCGAGTTACAATTCGTTTTTAAATTGCAATGAAACTCCCAAACTCAGAAATGATCAGTGTTGCCGCTATTGCCTTTTTGAAGCAAATGTATGATAGTAAGGGACTAAGCAAATCTGCATTAGAACATAACTTTGTAAATCTGTTTCGGTGTCATTTTAAAGTCACCATATTCTTTTATGTCAATATGGGTCAAGTGCCAAACCAAAAGTTTTTCAAGAGTTTTCAAAAATTTAATATTTTTTCATGATTTATTAAATATTTAATAATATTAACTTGCGTTGCATACATTACTAATTTCAGCTAAAACTAATTTATGATTTAGAAGAATTATTTTTGCTGCTTAATAATAATCGGATAGTTTCTAAATATTTGTTAGTCATTTCAAGTTCTGAAAAAATATATATTTGTTACTATTTCCGTAAAGCACTGTGTTTAGTTTGCGAGTCTCAACGACCAATTTTAATTCGATGAATTGGTACCACTGAATACGTCACTGTTTTATTAAGTTTAATTTCATTTTAAAATTTAAAGTGGTGTATAAATGTATAAAGTTATTTATTTCACTGTTTTGTGACAATACAGTGTGTTTGTGTGTCTTCATTGTTAATCTCCTTGAAAGTTTAAAGATAATCCTATTCCAAAAAATTTGACATTTGTAAAAAAGTTAAAGTAGTATGTAACATTTTTTTAACCGATGTTAAAACTGAATCCTGTTTTGATACGATTTGACGTTTGACATACATGGCTGTATAACGAGTTATACTAAACTTTTTCTACCTTCAGACTAAGGTTTGGTTAATCCACTAAAGAAGTAAGTTAATTTTATGGGATTTTGCATGCACAAAACAAAATCGTCTCTTCTGGGTCCTGGGGAAGGTGAAAACAAATTCATCAAACAATAAAAAAAAAGGAAACTAAACACAAGGTTTGTCGGCATTCTTTTCAACACGAGAGCATCAGATGTACGATCGTTCTCGCTTTTTCAAATGCCTTTTTGCTTTGGCAAGACTCGGTATGGAACAGAAAAACATCTAATCCTAAACTTTGTGTAAACAGGTACTAAATCTAAAAAAAATTAACTATCGCCTACAGACACTAACAAAAAAAATGATAGTAGAGGTGAATGATAGAGGAATAGAGCTAGTTATTACCTCCTTCTACGCGTTGCGGGGAGGAACGCTTAGCGGCGTCCGTGGAATCGGCGCCCGTGCTCGCGTTGGGGATATCATCGAGGCGGTGCTGCTTGTAAAGCACCAGGTCGCCGCCTTCGTTACGGTCTATGTTATAGATGTAGAGGACCCCGTCTTCCGTCGCAACCAGCAGTCTCAACTGTTGCTGAATGCTGTAATTCCGACAAAATTAACATTTAGAACTTCCAGGAGAAACCTATACTCACGTTGCGATGGAAATGACATTTTTCAAGCCGTAGAAAGGCAAATGGGCAGTGGCGAAAGCACGACCCTGGGTAAAAACATCGGTAACTTGAGTGGGGAGGTACGTCGACAGATATCCCATCCAAGTGCTCTCGTCCACGCTCCTTCTCGGGCTGAAAACAAATCTACAACATTTCCGACAATTGTGGCACTAAAAAACCCGTCTCACCTGTCCTTGGGGTCCTCTAACCTGAAAACGTGGACAGTCTCAGTGTTACTGCTACAACTGAGAAACTGCCCGCATAGACTGAAAGCCAGACACGAGATGGCGACACACCGTTTTACACCCCTCCTAAACTCGTACAGTCTCGACGCATCCATAACAGAGAAAACCCTTATCACGGTACCTTTTTCCGAAGCCGTGGCTATTCTAGTGCCACTGGGGCTGAAGGCAATGGCCGCCAACGGGCTATCGTGCGCGTGGATCATCGTCTTAGCATGCTACAAAGAGAGTGACTTTAATATTTTTTTATTAGCATCACATTTTTACGTACCAGATGTATAGCATCGAATATTTGCACTTCGCCTATCGTAGACGAACCAGGATAGGCTAAGAGACAGTTTTCCTTGTCAATGCTGAGGGCGCACAGCCCCAGCGGGTTCGGAGGCGTGTCTCTTATCGTATGCAACACCTTCATATCCCTTATGTTGTGGATGTACAAACTCTCTTCCAGACACACCACCAATCTTGCCCTATGACGAACACGAAACAGAATTGACATTCTCACAAAATAACCCTCTTTTGTTTGGTAACAGTGCAGATTTCTGACTTACCTGTTGAGTTTCACAGCTAAAATCGTATTCGAATACGAATAGTTGCATATTTCCGTACCCTTCCTGAAGTGGCACACTTTTAGCTTCCTGGGGGACGACAGGGACACGACGGCCACAAGACTGCTGCTGAAGAGCCTCTCCACGAGGCAGCAGTCGTCCATCCCATGGCTGTAGATCTGTTCTAAGTTGTCGACGTTGTTTAGAGAGTAGAGTGTGTATCCTGATTTACTTCCAACTGCTAGTGATCTGGAAAATTTTTAAAAAAAGTGCAAAAAGATGATGACAAAGGTCATCCAGCTCTTTTAACTGGAACATTTTTAGTCACTGATTCAAAAAGACATTCATATTTATTTTAGACGTTATATTTTAACCTTGTCTACGATATTGTAGATGCTATGAAATTTTTTATAAATGTTTTATAGTATTTCTTATCAGAACAGGGGTCAGGAAAGTCAGTAAATAGTAAACATCCAAAAACGTAAACGAAGCAGACAGTCACGACAAAAAATTGCGGCAAAGGAAACAGACTAAGATAACTCCAAGAGATTAGCTATAGTGACCTACTTTTGATGTTAAATTAACAAAACCATTTTATAATAAACTTAAAAACATTTTTATGTTTTTTCATCAGACAAATATTTAAAAAGGACTTTCGAAAATTAATTTAACAATACACCTGTACAGGTAAATCCAAAGGTCTAATATTTCATACCTGGGTTTATTGCCCATTCATTGTACATTTATTAACAAAGAGCTTATGGGGATCATCGAATGGTCAACAGATTTACAAGAAGCAAAACCCAAGTATCTGAAAGGAACTATGGGATTTGCCATATCAAAACTGTATTTACTAACAGGTAGATACCTTTGTTGCAAGAGATGTTCATTTGGTGCCTAATCTTTCAATATTTGTATTTTTTCAAAAAAGAATAACTTTTTTTTATCTCTTTTGTAGATTGTATGTTTTCTTTATTAATGAGATGTTATCTCAAATAATAAATTTGAAGCAGAAGCCTTTATTCTCAGATTGCAAACTTATAATCTCCACATGGCAAAATTCAACAGGCCACAGATGAAACAACAATGACAAAATTTCCTAGAAATATATTTGGATACTATTCTGAGGTCATTAGCTTAGTACATGTATTTTACTGGAAGTTCATGATATGAATTGTTTAAATGTATGAAATGTATATTCAAATTTTTAAATTGGCTCATACATTTAATTTGTAATTATATTATTTATATTGTCCATCTAAAACTTGTATATTTCAAAATATCTGGGTGTTTTTATGAAAGTAAGCGCCATCTAGTAACGTTTTTAGCCACGACACCCTTTTTTTAGAATCAAATTATGTTCACTCAGTTAGGACATTTAGGATTAGAAATTATTGAAATTAAGCAAAATCATTTATGTAACATAGAAATCGCGGGACAGGATTTATTCATTTTTATTCAGCAAGTGCAAGCACCTATAATAGGCATCGCCTTTACCAATAATGATGACAAAAAGTGAAACATGATGAAATGAATTGGAAGTATTTGTGACATCACCTCCCTCAATGTCACTGGATAAATTAAAACACCTCCGGAGGTGTTATGTTATAAAAATGTAATACCAAAACAAACAATATTTTATAAGTAAAATCAAACAAGGGGAGAGTCGGACGCAACAGCTGATCCTCGCAGCGATATATTTGTTTATTTCTAGTGGGCAAATTTATTTGCGAAACGATTAATTACAACAAAATTTTGCAAGCCGTGCAAACTGAATTTATGTAATTTGAGTAACGACATTGAAAAATCCTTTCTCTTCTGATCCACCCATATTACGACATTTCCAAAACCAGTGGTAAATAAAAATCTCAGCGATTCTTTGTTCGTTTCGAACGCGACGATTTCGCAAAACAAGACGCGTAAATAAGATTGCTGCCGTCACTCCTGCGCATTTTCAAACCCCTGTCGTTTTTAATTACCAAACGTTATATCACAAAATTACGCACAACGAAAATAGCGATGTTTTCAAAACTTACGTGCAGTCCTGATTGAAATTTACAAAATATTTGTTGCTTCCATTAGAGTTGGAGGAATTTGTGCTATTCATGAGTTCGAGGGATCAAGACACTTTTACACTTTTTTACACTCGGGGTACTTAACTAGAATTTTAAGGAAAACACCTATCTTTTTTAACAGATTTCTTGTCGTTCGCACAAAGACTGACCTTGCCAAACTACATATACAAACACTACACCACTTCCATATTGTATTGAACAGCTGATGCGTGGAGGGTCAATGCGCAAGTTTGCGCGAATCGCCGACTGAAATTTGAAAATGTGCGCAATAAATTATTTTCAAATTTATGGAAACCTAACACGAAAGCACCAGCAATAACCTGTTATCAACAATCGAACAAGATTTTAAATTTTAATTGATAGGACCTCTTTATTTTCTTATCTTTATCGATAAAATACTCCTGTAAACTATGTACATACAGAACAAAATAATTTCATCTATCTAACTAAAACCTTGTTTTAAAAATGTAATACTCTTTAGATAGTTTTTATATAGTAAACAATTACTATGATTTGTGTAAACAGTGAATAATTAATGACTAATGATAAACTAATGACAAATTAACGATTAGTAAATTAGGCAAGTTTTGGCGAACAAATATTATGGACCAAGTAGGTATACACTACACAGTAGATATTCACGAAAATAAGAAATCAAAAAAATAGGACTATTTGATTCTTTTCATAGGGAATTCAGGAAATATTTCACTACAAGAAAGAGGGAAAACTGCAGTGCCCAGTGGCTTTAACGTTTAAGAAAATAAGTCATAATTTTAAATATGGTTGATGAGATTTGTATTTTATTAATTCGTTATTGGATTTTACATTTGCTTTATTGTTGTATTTTATATTCTACCTACTATACATTTTTCAGGTATTTAACATACTTACTTATATATACAGCATATAAATCATGTCTGATTAAAAATGTAAATGTTCCAATTGTATTTAACTCAGCTATTATAAAAACGATAAACGAATTGCTACAGAAGTGGATGTGTGTTTGTAGTTATAAAATAGGTCAGTATCTATTCTGCAATAATGTTAGAGCCACTTGGACACTATATTATTATATTTGCTCACAGTCTTTATCTTGATCTACTCAGATATATTTCTAACTTTTCCCTCGGTAGTACTGAACAATATTTTTTAACTTGCTACCATTGGACATTGGACTTATAAAATCAATGTTGCTACCTGCCCTATATTAAATAATAAGTTTTCTCTGAGGTAGTTAAAGTATACTGCCACATAAATTTAAAATCAATTTAATATAAACTGAAAATGCTGAGAGATACCCTATGGACAGTTTTAAATTAAATATATTCGTTCTGGCGAATAGCTCTGAAAACTCTTTCTATGCCGTCATAGATTAAATTTGGCAATTGCCTTTGTTAACCGTTCGACCGACAAAAATGTTCTAAGTGGTTGTCCAAGTCCAAGAAAATTTCTGAAAATTAAAAAATAAACATAGGTTATTTAACCTTCAGTTTGTAATTGCTCTTTGGGAATTAGGGGAAGTACTTATTTTCAGTTGTGAAATTGAAAAAAAGGTGAGCAACATACCGTTTTCAAAATGTAGTTCGTACGTATTATTTTGTATGTAATGATAAGATAAAGAATAAATGGGTAGTACAAGTAGAACATACAGTCGATGTGATTCAGAATATTTGTGTGAGTTTTTAGTAGGAAATCTTGAGGAAACCCTGATGATGGAGAGAAGAAATAGTATGCCACCTCTCGAATTGTCCTCCTATTTTGAGGCACGTACAAGTAAGAATGTTTTGTATACATCTGTTAGCAATTCAAATATTGTAAAACTGGGCAAAGAAGAGAAAGCCAAACGGACCAGGAGGTCCAGAAAGAACAAAACACCAAAGCAGGCTCCTGACAACGTGACAAACATGACACCGGTTATAAAAAAATTTCACAATGTGTCACAATCAAATTTCGAAACTACCCCGCAGAAACAGAAACCTTTAACAAATAAATGTACAGTGCAGACGCCAGTTGCACCAAAACAGAAACATATTGTTAAACAGCCAGCTGAGCAAGTAGAAATTAAAGCCAGTTTTACGGTTAAGCCTGTAGAAAGTCCCGAAACCGGTTATTTCTTAAGAAGACGAAATTCAAGGTATAAATACATTAATCTGAAGTCTTTCACAAGGAACATTAACAAGACACCATGTGTTTTTGTGTCTAACCTGACAACTCCCACGGACTTGGCTGCTAAATGTGAAAAATTATCCATATACGGTAAAAAGGACATGACAAAAGCTCAATTGAAGAGGTTCCCTCAAGGTTTGCGGCAGAATGAACCTACCCCTTCAACATCGGCAAAGCCTGTAAAGAGAAAAAAGAAAGAAAAGAAACCGATTACCTTCGAAGAGTATATAGATGCTGTTGCAGTCACTGAAAGGTTGAAAAAAGGTGAATTAGTAAAAGGTATTGTAAGAATTAACCCTAAGAATTTCAAAGACGCTTACGTTAGCAATGAAGATACTAGCCTGTCTGATTATTACTTAACTTCTGTTGTGGACAGAAATAGAGCTTTGGAGGGAGACGAGGTTATTCTGAAGATCAAGCCGAAAGATCAGTGGATGGATGGAAAGAAAACCGCCGCAGTCGTGTACATATCAAAATTGGTAAGTTTTTTGTATGCAATATCTGTGGCTCCTAACAGATCAGGACTCGGTTTACAAAAAATGTGTCACAATTTAATACTAAATAATAAAGCTAAATATAAAAGTTAAGAAAATACATAAATATGGTTTTAGTCATATTTTCTATGATTGTACTGAAAAGTGACGTTACTAAGAAAGAAGTTTTCTGTTGTTGAGGTGTGAAATATATTATATTAAGTATTATGATGCACTTTTGGTAAAAAATAACTTATGCTGACGAAACGTTTAGCAGATAATCTTCAGGACTACTATCACTTTTAAATTAATTCTCGTTTTTTTTGTCATTTTAAATCCTCAAGCTTTCAACTGAGTTAGTGTAAATTAATTAATTATTTATATTTCAACGGTGACTACAATTTACAATAGTTTATGGAGACACAAAATAAATACATAGAACAGCCGACTGACGGTTATGAACGAGATCTAGTGAACAGCTGAAATGAAAACAGGTACAATGAACTGAGCACAACTCTGTTACGAGCTGCATGTTCCAAACTGTAGTTATAATCCTATAACTTCTTTAAACACAGGTTCATCCCAGAATAAGCATCGGCGTATTAAAACCGTTGGAGAAAAAAAATTCAGAATTTGCCATGTTCTACCCAAGGGACAAACGAATACCACTTTTAAGGATACCGGCCATAAGTTGGCCCAATGGCTTCCAAGCGAATCCCAAGCAGTACGAAAAGATATTATTCGTAGCTAAAATTGTTGAGTGGAAGGTACCTACCCATGCCATAGGAATGCTTACGGAAAACCTTGGTGCCATGGGTGACTTGGGCGTGGAAACGATGTCAATTTTACGAGAATTCGACTTAGACATCACCCCGTTCAGCCCTTACGTGCTCGAGTGCTTGCCGAAATCGGACGAAATACCACAGAAAGAATTTGAGTATAGAGAAGACATCAGAAAGCAGTGTGCTTTTACTATCGACCCGGCCACAGCGAGGGATCTGGATGATGCTGTTTCGGTACGGGAATTACCTAACGGCAACTATGAGGTTGGCGTTCACATATCTGACGCTTCGTTTTACTTAGAAGAAGGTACAGAATTAGACCAAATGGTCAGTAAGAAGGCTACGACGGTCTATATGGTGCAGAAGGCATACCACATGTTGCCCATCGAACTATGTCTTATATATTCTCTCTTGCCGGGTCAAGACCGGCTTTCTTTCTCAGTATTTTGGGAAATGACGCAGAACGGCGACATTATCAGTAAACGGTTCACCAGAAGTATTATGAATTCTTGTACCCAGTTAGCATACGAGCACGCGCAGATGATTATCGAGAATCCAAACAAAGAATTCAAAGAGGAAAACTTCCCCACCATTCACAACGGATTTACGGTAGACGACTTAAGAAAAACCATAAACGTCCTACAAAATATCGCGGTCAAGCTAAGGGAACGTAGGATGCGGAATGGAACACTCAAAATCGATCAGGTTAAGTTATCGTTCAACTTGGATCCAAAAACTGGCGAGCCGCTCGATTTTTGGATATACGAGAACAAGGAATCACATAGATTGATAGAAGAGTTCATGTTGCTGGCTAATATTACAGTTGCACAGCGGATAAACGAGTATTTTCCGGATATAGCGTTTTTGAGATGCCACGAACCCCCTAAACAGACTATGTTGGTCGAGCTACAGAATAATTTAGCCACTTGTGGAATACACATTGATATCTCCTCATCGGGAGGAATTAACGCGTCAATGAAGAAGTATATCACGGATGACTATCCAGGTAAAAAACTTTTAAATATAATTTATTTGAATATATAATTTTTTTCCCGCATAAGCTATATTGAACACATTAAGAACATTAAAATCTGATTATTAACACCCTGTGGCCAGGAAAGTTGAGTTAAATATTTATTTTTCACAGTGAGAACATTCACCTTAACCACTCAATTATTCTTATACCAAGAATGTTTATAAACATACATTATTGTTTATGTTATATGTTTTAAAGCCTTGCTAAGTCAAAGTACTTGTATGTAAACAATATTTAGTTAGCCATGACTTCAAAACAAATGACTAACAAACACATTTTGAGTCTCCCTTGTTTTAGCATGGCATGACTTGATGTCGCACAAATAGTTTCAGAATTACAATAAAAATTACGTATATTGTTTATAGTATAAGGCAGACAAACTTTTTCCCTCAATTCACTACATTAAACTTAATTGGTTGTCGAACTATAAATATATATTAATTACATTAACTATTAGTGATTTTTCGCTATCAATATCTCCTTTATTAAACAGGGCAGTGCCGAGCAGCCGTTCTAAACCACATAACGGCCAAAGCCATGACGAGGGCACGTTACTTCTGCGCCGCCACGATGGAATCCGAGCTAGATTACAAACATTATGCTCTAAGCATCCCTATTTACACACATTTCACTTCTCCCATCCGACGCTACGCCGACATAATGGCACACCGTCTGTTGGCAGCTTCTTTAAGTACGACCGTTTATTTTCCTTAAAATTTCAAGATAAAACATATTTTTCTTTAGATTACTGCGAAAAACCTGCTTGGGATGCTGACTACGTCAAGGCCATTGCGGCAAATTGCAACGCACAAAAATACAATGCGAAAAGGGCGGGCGAAGCGAGTTGTGACTTGTACCTCGCTCACTACGTGGAGAAACATCAACCGTTCGAGCAGGATTGCGTCGTTGTTGATGTTAAAGAAAGATCCTTTGACGTTATCGTCTTGAAAACGGGCAGCATCGTACGGATTTATCAAAACGTAAGAGGAGTTTAATTTTATTTCAGGTGTGGACTAACGTTTTTAATTGTAGAGCTGCGAGGAAGGAACCACTTGGCAAACAGAGGTTATATCTAGCATGACCTCTGAGGTCAACGCAAGGAATGGTGAGAAGTCAAAGGGGGAATCTGAGAAGAGACTGTATAGGTTGAGGATTACTTTCCCGAAGACGAAACACTTTCCAGAATATGTACTTATCGTCGAGCTGTTTACTTCGGTGAAAGTAAATTTGATGCGGCAGAATTCTTATAAACTGGAAGGTACTTTACTGCGGCCAATAATGTCGCAGTCGTTTGCAAGGCAATAAGTAACTTTTAAGAACGGAATAAGACGGATTTTGATTATCATGTATAAAAAACGCTGTGTAAATAAATATTGATTTTATACATTTGATATACTTTATTTTCGGAAGAAAAAATATTGGGAAATAAATACTATTAAAATTATTTTTTATATTTTAAACCCCTGTTGGTCTTCATTTTTTTTTTTGCTAGAAGTGTAGAGAATTTGGTGGATATTTACAATAAAAAATAAATTTTAGTTTACTTGGTTTTTTCATGAAACATTTTTTTTTTACTTTTTCTTTGTAATTTTTATTTTTTACCTTTGTATCATACCCTTGTCATATCGTCTCAGGTGTAGAATCAACTGCAATATTTCAATCGGCACAATGATCAAGCATGTGCTGCTGCAAAACTATTGGTCACGCTTTTATACAGAACCCAACGTCGTATCCCATTTTCATTTGTTTCGCATCATTCACAGTTTAGTTTTGTGAAATTTGGCCATATTAGTCGTCGTGTTTTTTTTTTAACTACCTAGCCTTATGTTGCCAAATCACTTCAGGTGTGTGTAGTTAATCTAAGCCTACATCAATATTGAAGGTCACCGATATTCACGAACTAAACACGGTGCTTTAAAAATTTGAACGTTTTTACACATTTCAAATTGACGAGATTAGTAAGTATTTTTATTTATTTTTTATTATGTCCAATTTAGAAACGAATAAAAATAATTTTTTTAAACCTAAATAGTAACTTATGCCTATCCACATTCTAATTTTAGTTAAAATTTAATAAATCGTGCAAAAAATATTATTTTTTTTTAAATTCTCAGAAAACTTTTTAACGTTTGATGACTTTATCGCATATCGCAAATTCACACAAAAGCAACCTGTTTCAATGAAATTATTTTCCATTCTTTTCAGTTTTGCCCACTGCCACTCAGTTTTATGCAGTTAGTTTAAAGAGATCACGATAAAAGGCAACACTGGTAAGCTTGCACATTCAACAGAGTTCAGATGGTACAGACAAGTACCATTGAATTCAAAAAATGATTTATAACTTGTACTATTTGTGAAAACTGATCCCCGCTTAAGGTTGTTCCCTGTATATTTAATGAATTTATATAATTGGCTCAACATTTCTTATTTTGATTCGTTTAATTTGGTTGGGACGGAAAACTCAAAATCGCAACTAATTCAGTTTTAAAAACTTATAATAAATAATTTTTACAGCACCTAACTTTAAAATATACAGTTTAATTAAAAAAAATTCAATACAAACTTAAAAATCATTCTCTCAGGATATTACAAGCTATTTTTACCGCGTTGTTGTTACGACTTATACCTAAACTTTGAAGATAATTTCTGAATCGATTCCTTCGTTTCGTGTTATTTGCAGCTCTACGACTTTCCGACCTGGATATGTCCCTCAAGAAAGGCATGTAATCTGCTGCAATCGATCTTCTTTCGATATACGTTGACGGAGGTAAGGCTTCTAGGAAGACGTCTTCACATACATGCATTTTTGCTCTCCACCTGAAATTAAGCAAAATATTTATATATTGGCCAACTTCAGTATTTCTTTTAATTAGATGTAGGCAGGGTGTATACCAAATTTTCATCAAAATATTTTTTCAAGTAAAAAGTTAAAATTTCCCAGGTTAAATTCTATACCAATTTAATTACCTTATTCCAATAGTTTTTGCTTCTAATACCAAATAATTGCACGCTAAAAATACTTAGTGATTTTTTGTTTGGGGTAAATAGCATTGTTTTAATCAATCAAATTTAAAGTATAAAAATTTTGAAAAATTTTAATTTCTGTCTAAATTCTAATAGTATTAATTTAGATTTCTAAATGAAATCAAATCAGTATTAAAAGAAATTAAAAAGTAGAAACAATGTCGGTCTTTTTGTTTCAGTTTTCCATATGCTTTTATTTGTAACATGCGTTTTCCTTTATTATTTTAATTAGAACGCACATTTTTTATATGATAAATGTTGTTAGACTTTTTCCAATAGTAGTTCTTAATAATTTAACTGATACGACATCTACAAATTTTGCAGTTTTGGCATTATTTACCAAAAATTGTTACCTTTTAACTAACAATATTGTGGGGAATAACTGCTTTGCGTGTTACAAGTCCTTGTCACCGTTAAATTATACCCCTAATCCCCAATATCTAAATATTTGTCAGGAGAATTAGCAGATAATTTGATTTGGATGAGCATAATAACCTATAAAGTATATGTCAAATATTAAATGTCATTATAACTTCAAACCTACTCTGTGCCAGTAGATACAAAACAATGCATTGTGTTAGTAGGCTTCATGGCACAGACTAAAAGTAGGCGTTGTGTAACAATGACATTCTAGTTGTGACGTATATTTTGTGGGTTACGTTACGTTTCACCCATATAAATGGGAAATGGGCAACTTGCATTATATTTTTTTAAATATCTAGAAATAATCTGTAACCTTATTTAATTATGTAGTGTAAATATTATAAATTTATTAGATTAAGTTTAGCGTGTAAAAAGTTTCAAACCGGCATTTGCTACCGCGCTAATTCGTGACGTCATTTAGTGTGATCGATAATCAAGATAAATGATAGGGACAGGGACACACCGACAGCATAAACATAGTAAGTAACAAAAAAAACAGCCAGATTCACTTTTTGCGTTTCTTTAGATTACGTGTTCTTGATCAAATTTTTGCATAGTATTAAACATCTATAATTAAATTGTGGCATTAAAGAAATAAAATTTTTTACTACTATTAGCTGTTGGTTATAGATTACAAATTAATGTAGATTTAAAAGAAATTAAATTTTTATACAAGTTGCCTCTTTTTACTTTTTAATTTTACTTTACATATACTTTGTTTAATCAGAATTTTAGTCAAAAAACAAGAAACAACAATAGAAAAATCAGTAAATAGCTTTGTCTGGTCAAATTATTGCAAACTTAATTATAAGAAAAAATATATATTTTTTTTAGAAAATATAAAATGCTAAAACGTATGTACCTTCTTTCTGCTTTTTCAGGCATTGCAATATCCAACACAGGTTCGGTTTTCTCAATATTATTAAATTCCTCCACATAACCGTTCATTAAACTGTGAGTGATTTCGTGCACAAAGTCCTTGTAACCATCGTAACCGTCCAAAACTTCACCCAACTCTAGACTGTCTTTAACTGTTGCACTAAAATTTTTCACATCGGGCTCCAAATTTGAATGGTGAGTCACAGTCCTAAACAAAACATCTGTATATGCTAAAGAATCGTAGAGTTTCGATAACGAGTCTAGCTTTGTTTTCTCGATCGAACTTAATTTTTTACTTCGAATCTCAGTTACCGCTTTTTCGTCACCCTTGTCAAGTTCAAAGTGGTTTTCTTTGAATTTCTTAATCCGATCTTCGGAAAAGCTTGGGATGTGGAGGATATTCGGTATATTCCACCACAACAAACCTAAATTTATATAATAAGGCACTGTGTATGGCTTATGATGCTTGAAGACTTCAAAACTTCTAATACAGTCTGAGTGAACAAAAATTTGTTGAGTTTCTTTGCCATTCTCTTCCAAGCAAGGTTCTTCCTCGTCATCTGCTAATTTTCCTTCCATGGATACGACTTCGGCTTTCGTTTTTATTGGTAATTTGTCTCGAATAATTTGACCACCGGATTGTACCCAAAACTGCAATTGGAGCAATGTTTTTCTGATGTCTCCCTTGTTAAACTCCAAAAGACTGCCGACGTCACCTTGATTTACGAAGAGGCCTTCCACCAAACATACTATTTGCAACCACGTGGCGAGGGATTGTGATGAAAGCGGTAAAAACGAAATATACTGGTACTGGCTTATGAATTTCTGAATGTACACGGAACTAGTGTCGGTTGTAGTAAGAATTACCGGCCTTTTGCTGCTACCAACCAATTGACTAAGAGCTGAAATAAAACCGTCGTCTTGTTCGAAAACTACGTCCACATCTTCTATGAGTAGCACACACATCTTCTTGTAGGTTTGTTCTTTGTCTTCCTTCGACTCGAAAATGTGCTTTTTCTTGCGCACTTGGTGAGACTGCGTTGCTTCTTGCAGCTCCTGAAGTAAACGTTTGCCCGTTCGCTTACTTGAAGCATTCAGCTCGATAACATTAAATCCTAGTTCGTTGCATATCGCGTAGATGGCGGTGCTTTTTCCGCTTCCACAAGGTCCTCCTACCACGATGGTGTTGTCAGGTAATTTCGTGCTGTCCCTGCTGTCACAGTCTGTCGTATCAAACTCGGAATCACTGCAGTACTCCTTTCGTTTCTTTTTCTTAGAGTTGATTTCCTCACTGAAGTTTTTCCAGTATTCCAGCCACTTTTTCAGGGTTTTTACGCCTTCCATGTTGCCAATGATGTCTTCTGAACAGCTCGGTTTGTATTTATCAGTCCACATTGCGTGTTCGGTGGAATCGCTTTCTGGTTTAACGTCGTTGATGATTTCAATACTTTTATCTAATTTTTTACCATGACCCTTTTTAGTTTTTTTGAGTTCTAACACACTTTTCTCTTTTTTCTCGCTTTTTTTACCACTTTTCTCGTAAATTAGTCTAAAAGACTTGTACACGGGGTAGTTGGGATTGTCCAGTTTAATTTTGTTCAACAGCGCTTTAAGTTTATCGATCTTTTCCACTTCTTTTTGGATATTTACTGAACTGGTGATGCGGCTGTTCGTTAAACTAGCACACATTACTACCTTTCCTATCTTTAAAGGCGAACAAACTTTTAAGTCTAATTGAGGCGATGAAAGGTCCCAAAATGAATGTGTTTCACACCTCTGTTGAACGTGGCTTATGGAAGGAAAAACATCGTACTCTTTTTCTTCGACACTGCAACGTTTATATATATTATTTACAACTAAATATAAACAAAGCAAAAACTTTGCTTACCTTTGCTGTTTTTCTATAGTTCTCTTCAGGGAATCCGGAATACCACTCATTAAAAACTTCTTTCGCGCTTCGACAATTTCAGGGGCAAGCTTAGGTTTAGGGGTTGCTTTGGTAAATACTGGGGCTACTTTAATTGGCTTTGGTGTCTCTTTCTTCTTATTATTTGAATCTTCATCCAAGCATACAACTTCATTGTCTTCTGATGTTTTGTTCAGTTTTTTTCTTTGAGAATGAATCAATTCTCCTTAAAATACATTCTTATAGCATTATTAATTAAAAAAATTATATATTACTTACCCTCACTGGAACTTTCGTCTGCAAAAAGCTGTCCGTAACCGGATATTCTTTTAGATCTTTGAGGTCTTTTTTGTTTAGGATCTTCTTCATGGTGATCGTTTTCATTATTTTGGTTATTCATTTTTATCTTAATTTTCCATGATTTCAAAGAACGAGGTGTGAAACTACCATCTCCATCATTTTTAGTTCCATCTTTAGGAATTTTAGGCGATTTTGAATTTTTTGACGATTCTTTAATACACCTCTGTTGCTTTTTCTTTTTTGACCTCTTATGTACCTCATTGCTACTTTCCTCTGCAATACTATTTTTTAAAGATTTATCTACTGTTTTTTCAGTATTTAAATTTGACTTTATTTTCTTCTTTACCTTAGATTTGTTTAATTTTATTTTAACCACCTCTTTCTCTGTGACATTTTCAACTCCATCTACAGTCGACGAATTCTTTGATTTATTCACAACACCAAAAAAGTTTAACAGGCCTTGTTTAGATTCTCTCCTTTTTGATTCATTGAGAACCTTATCTTGAACATTTTCTTCAATAACTTCTAGAATTGAATTAGTTAAAATTTCATTCGAATCTTGAATTATCACGGAATCTTTAGTATCCTCAGAGGAGCTAGTTGAAATTCTTCTGGATCTCTTTCTTCTCTTTTTTCCAACATCGTTCTCGACATCTTTTAACTCATCAATTTTCAGTAACTGTTTCATTCGTTTTGCACGTTTTTGTAATTTATAACTGATCATCTCTTCCTTTTCTTCTTCCTCTCTCTTTCTTTTTATAGCACCCTTCTTATTTGACCAATTTTCAAAGACTCTTTTTCTAGCTGAAAGCACTTCTTTATGTTCCATTTCGTCACTTGTTTCGAGGTCATCTACCGATTTGTCCTTTCCAGATGAATTCTGACCTATACTCTTGTTTCTGCTTTCCATCATGAACTGAAATGCGTTTACCTTCTTCTGCGAAATTTGATTTCTCGGCAAGTTGCAAAAACTTTTATCCTCAACAATTACAATCTCACCAAATTCTGCAGTTACATTATTTTTATCAATTTCCTCCATTACGACTTTTTGTTTTTGTTCAAAGTTTTCTGTTTGTAATTCTGACTGAACAGTGAAACTAGTATTCGGAGAAACTATACACAAACTATTAGAAAGCAACTCCACTATATTTTTCACCGCAGGATCAGAAGGTTTATGCTTATTTTTCTTCTTTCTGTTTTTCTTCCCATTTTGAACATTTATAGGATCAGAATTTTTTACTTTTTTCTCACTGTCACTGCTTTTACTTATTTTGCTTTTTAGGGCTACCGAATCTGGATCTTCCGAGGTTGTATTAGTAGTTGTAGTACAAAGATAATCGGAAAGATCCTTCATTATGTTGTTAACATACTACATTCACGATATTGTCGAGTTATTTCTTGAAAATATAAAAAATAAATAGTATTTATTAATAATACGATTTATGGCGCCAATACTTCTTATTTAAGTTAGGTTAAATGGAAGTGGCAAAAATTCCATAAAAAATGTGTAAAGGATTATGGGATTCGTACAAAAATTTGCCAATTAATTATTATTAATTACTGACATCATCAGATCAGATTCTTGTAAATACTTGTCATAAACATTGCTTTTTTTACACAAAATGTTTTTCCTTCTAATTATATAGGTAGTTAGAATTGATACTTTAAGCACTATCACTTCCAAATTCAGTAACATTTCACGGTGTTAGGTTGAACAAAAATCGTCCATTTTAGAAACGTCAAATTAGTGTCAAAACACATAAGATTTTTAGCCTGTTTTTTTACGGTACTTTTTTGCTAAAAAGAGTACATTGAAAATGTGTTACAGTGTTTGTGAAACAACGATTCATCCTGTGAATTGGTGATGTTATTATTTGTGGTATACAACCATTATTTAATGGTCAAAGATCTGGATTAAACGTCTACAGTTAGCTGAAGGTAAATCAAAAATCACTAAAGTCCGTGAGTAAATCGTACATTTCAGGTTCGTACTTTGTTTCGACATCCACACGGCTTTGTGAAAATTAGGCATTTTTACGGAAGTATAATCTAAGTAAAACAGCAAAATGTAAAAAAAAATTATCATCAAAAAGTCAAGGTTAAAATACAAGGTGTTATTTTACCCTGGTTGTAATCACATTTACCTCAATTCCTAGTCCTATTTGCCCTTGTGCTAAGTGTTCAAGTGGTTGATTAAATTGGCGAGCGACACAGGCAGAGCAAAGGACCGCTGAATTGCGTAGTTTTGTTGGTTGTTGTATAGTTTGATCTGACCAAAAATGTCGCGTAAACTTCCTACGCGCACCACAGTAGAAAAGTGGATTCACGATTTTCCCGAACTAGAATTCAACGGCATCGATTTACATTGCAAGGTATGTCAAACGGTGTTGTCTTGGAACGTTAAAACACGCATTAAGGAACACATCGCTACTGAAAAACATAAAGCTCACATACAAGGTAACCGAAGTGTGAGAGAAAGTCAAAAACAATTTAATACTGACTTGGTGAAAATGATGGTAAGCTGCAACATGCCGTGGAACACCCTGGACAATCCAGTGTTCAGAGAGTTTTTACAAAACTGCATTGAGGGAAAATACAACAATGTTAGTGTGCCCGCGGAAGGAACTGTAAGAACACGTTATCTATCACCGGCCTGCGAGGAAATTCAAGCAGAGGTTTTATCTGAACTGCGTGACAAAAACGTGTGGGTTACCGTTGATGAAATAGTTGATGCGGCTGATAGGAATACTGTACACGTATTAGTTGGTGGGATGCAAGAAACTGGGCCGATGTCGGCACGGTTAGTTGCCTCAAAAGTTCTGGATGAGGCGAGTCCAGAGACAATATCTGAATGTGTCCATAGCGGTCTACGAAAAATATGGGGCAACGACTTGGATAAAAATCGGGGAAGTGTGTTACTTTACATTACTGACTCCTCTCCCTATATGAAGGTATCTGCAGATTACTTAAAAAATGTATATAAGTACGAAAATTTATTACATGTAACTTGTTTAGCACACGAACTCCACCGTATTGCAAAAACAATTAGGAGCTGCTACCCTACGATAGATAAATTAATAGCCAGTATGAAGAAGACGTTTTTAAAAGAGCAGTCTCGAAGGAAACTGTTTCAAGAAGAACTCCCGCATATACCGTTACCACCAGAGCCTGAGGATGTGCGTTGGAGCACCTGGTTAGAGGCGGCAAGTTACTATTATGTTAATTTTGACGATATAAAGCGGATGATTGACACATTAAATGCAAACAACACACTTTCTCTTTCACACACTCAGCAGGTATTTAGTGATCCAACTGTTCGTGAAGATCTGAAGTATATCCACAGTCATTTTTCGAGAGTGTATTTGTCAATGAAAACTCTTGAGAATACAACTACCTCGCCTGGGTATTCGCTGGTTAACGCACTAAATGTTATATTTGACTTACGGCACTTTGTTTGTCAGTTATCAGGACCTGTTGCCGAACGCGTCAGAAACAAATTTGAAACTGTTTTGGAAAGTAATTCTGGATTCCCTACACTGTGTGCTATCGTTAATCTCCTAACAGGTAAAGAAGTGGACTTTTCTCAACCTGGTATAAATGTGCCTTCATTGAAAAACTTCACGTATTTTAAATATGCTCCTATTGCCTCTGTGGGAGTCGAAAGGTTGTTTTCCTCCTACAAATATGTTTTTAATGAAAAGCGGCAAAATATAAAGCCCGAACATCTAGAACTCTTGCTCTCGATTTTTTTTAACTCGAGAAATGACTAGTGTGTGGTGCTGCGCATCCACTGTTCTTGTTTGGATATTACACATTTTTTAATTAGAGGTAATGCATCGTTTCCACAGCGTACGATTTACTCTCAGGCACATAGTTTATTTGTACAAGTAACCTTGTACTTTTTTCCTACAGCGTAAAATCAAACGATGGATACAGAAGTGTCAAATGCCGACATATGCAGAGTCTGCAGATCGGAGGGCGTAGCGGACCGTCCGCTCTTCCATCCTTGCATATGCACAGGAAGTATAAAATGGATTCACCAGGAGTGCTTGATGCAGTGGATGCGCTATTCCCGGAAAGAGTACTGCGAACTGTGCGGGCACAGGTTCTCTTTCACGCCCATATATTCGCCCGACATGCCGCGTAGGCTGCCCCTCAGGGACTTGACCGCCGGGCTTTTATCCTCCATAGCAACCGCCGTGAAGTACTGGTTGCATTATACCCTGGTCGCCACCGCCTGGCTCGGGCTGGTACCCCTGACGGCGTGCAGAATTTACAGGTGAGTAAAAAGTAACAAATGTTTTTGACTGTTCCTGAAAATTTTCGAATTTAATCTCATAAATGTGTATAATTTATTGGTAAATAAAAAAAAGTGTTTCACTGTTTCCATTTGTAACGTTTATTGGAATAACTAAACTGAAAATTGTAACGTGTTAATCCTACTTGTACGCTTATGACACTCACTGAGACGACTAGAAACTTACACATGGTGAGATGTCAAGTAGCCGCTTTTTGTACAAAATATGCAAAAATCTGTTTGTAACAATAAAGCACTATGCGAAATGAACAACACATTCCAGTTTTCGTGCAGAAGATACATAAAAGTATTTCATCAAATTCAGAACTATTAAAAATAGTGCAAAATTTACAGATGAAATAAAAATGTGCTTTTGACAGAGGAAGATGTGAAAATAACCCACAACTTCTTGTTTTCAGAGCGCTTTTCACCGGCACTCTAGATGCGATCCTAACGTTGCCTTTCAACATCCTTTCGACGGAAAACATAGCCGCCGACATTTTTCAAGGTTGTTTTGTGGTGACTTGTACACTTTTTGCTTTCGCCGGTTTGGTGTGGTTGAGGGAGCAGATCTTACACGGTGGGGGCCCGGATTGGATGCAGAGGGATAATATCGTGCCTCAAGCGGAGGATCCGCCTCGGGTCCTAGATAATATACCGGAAGAGGGTGTGGACGATGCCGATGGGGATAATGTGCCAAGAGCGGGTGAGTTATTCCAACGTGAAAGTAATACTATGTCAAGCTTTTAGTGAGTCACCAATATAAATGTTCTAATACGTGTAATTTTTGTAATTTGTAGAATTTGATATAGTTTATATTGTGCGACAGTTTGGCGCAAAAGCAATAATACATTTTTAGTGGTATTTTGAATTCAATATCACGATAATTTTTATCTGTTTTTGTAAATACTTTTTTCGGATATTTCTTTTTTTCTAATTTCAAAAATCAATTTCAAATTCCGTTGTAAATTTTTCATTGTCTTTCTTTGTGCTTTTGTTTTTTTCGTTTTATTTATCTCTTTTCACGAGATGTGGTTAGTCATACTTTTTTTGTGTGTACATTTCCATCTTTTTGTTTTCTCTTTTGCCGTGTTAAATAATCACAGTTTTTCAAGAAACTTTTTGGAATCATTGTTTTCATTATATAGTAATTATATCCACTCTAAATGTTCGCCTGTAATACAGGGTGTTTGGTGAGTATCTACTAACCTCTTAGGAACGTATAGAAGGTTTCAAAATGGTGCTAGAGCATCCTATAATATTTTTCCTAGTGATCCTATTGACGGAGGTATCAAGCTGCAAAAGGGTACCTAGAAATTTTAAACCACCTTCTAATTTAAAGGGAAAAAAAATTATAAAGGAAAGTAGTGTTATTTTAACCTTCCCTGTACGCTCCCGAGAAATTAGTAAATACTTATCGCACGCCCTGTAGACTAAAAAAAAATTGTTATCGATTCCAAAGTTTACGTGAGGGTGGATATTTCACGAACGGTCGTTACAACACCACCTCAATCACTTTCCTTTGCTTCGTATAGAATGGTTGAGGGAACAGGGCCCCGAGTGGTTGGCAGGCAACAACGCTGCGGCACAGGCCCAAAATAACGTGCAGCCGCAGGAGCGTGGCGATTACGCTAATGTCCAGGCGGACGTGGCGGGGAGATGGGCTGGCGAGGGCCACGATTGGCTGCAAGGTGATAACGCTGCCCCCCAGGCTGCCGAGGGCCCCCCTAACATTCCGCCGGAGCGTGGGGATTATGTGGAACATGAATTGCCAGGTGCAGGTGCGTTACGTTGCATTATTGGTTTTTATATTTGGTTACGGGTAAAGCGAGGTGTATATTTTCGGTGCTCGGGAATAGGGTTTCGTTTTATTATTAGAGTTTGGCCTGTAATCGTAATAGATATTGAATTCTTGAAAAATTTATATTTTCCACGAGGTGTTTGAGATTAATTGGCTAAACTTAGAATTTGACTTTGGGCGGTGAAAATGAGAAATATTCTGCAAAGAACATCGCTGATAAGGCTCTTTTTTCAAAAAATAGAAGAAATCTACATAAAAATTTGTTTATTTATGGAGCTTTGCTGCTTTTTACCTTTAACTGTTGATTATATCTGGATTTAATGAATTTTTAATTTAAAATACATAAATAATTAGCTTAAAAGGTTGCAAGTTTGTCTATTAAAAAAACTTTTTTATATAAAATTTGGTATTGTTTCGACTATACATTTAATCTTTCACATCATTATTCCGTAATAAAGAATAATCTTAAATTGGTAAAGATAATAAAATTGCATGTTTATTAGACTGGGCCAAAAAAATCGCCAATTTTTTTTTTGAAAGATATATCGAGAATATCATTCAGAATGACGAAAAAAAATATTGCGAGAGTTTGAGCTCTTATTAGTCTATCATCCACAGTTTCGATTTTTTATTCCTGATCCCATTTTTACGTCAAAACTGCCAAATCATCGAGGTAAAAAAATGTATGCCGAAAATTTTCAATCAGATCTTTTTTGTAGGGCATTCAATTTTCTTCAAAAATATAAGTAGATAATTTTTTTTGCCTTGATGGTTTGGCAGTTTTGACACAAAATGGGATCAGGAATAAAAAATCGAAACTAGCGATGATAGACCTCTTAAAACTAATATTAAGAACTCAAACTCTCACGATATATTTTTTTTGTCATTCTGAATGATATTCTCGATATATCTTTAAAAAAACTAGTCGATTTTTTTGACCCAGTCTAATGTTTAGAGTAAAAATCAAAGTATAGTTTTTATTTTACTGATAAGATTTTCTTTATTATGGAATAGTTTCAATAAAGGCTAAATATACAGACTTTGAATGGGGGTGATATTTATATCGAGGCGACCTTTAATCTTTAGAAACACTTATAAGTTTGTTTTCTCAAATGTCGAAAAAGTCTTGTTTTTATGAATTGTTTTAAACCCACAAATTTTGGGACTCACATTTAAGGAGATGACACAATGCTAAATAATTATCCCAAGTTTCATCTCTTTTTCCTCAAATATCTTCAGAAAATGTAATTAATTTTTTTCAAATTTCAATGTCCCGAAAGCATTTTTGAACATTTCTTTGCATCTTTTTTCTTATTTTGACCACTCAAATTCAGTTTAGCCACTGAAACACTCGATATGTTAGATCCAGGAATAATTTGTTTAAATACGAGTAATATTGCAGCCGGCGCGCCACTGGAAGACCACCAGGGCCAAGTGGAAGGCGACGCCAACGTGGGCGAAGACAACAACTGGATCCCGATGGAATGGGACCGCGCCGCCGAAGAAATAACCTGGGAACGCCTCCTAGGCTTGGACGGCTCCCTTATGTTCTTAGAACACGTCTTCTGGGTCATTTCCCTGAACACCCTCTTCATCCTAATATTCGCCTACTCCCCCTACCACATGGGCCTGCTAACTTTATCGCTATTCAGCATGAGAGAGACGGCCTCTGCGAGCCATTTCGAGGGTCTCCTCACTACCCTCGTCGGCTATTGCTCCGTCGGTATATGGTTCGTGGTGTTGCACAGGATCGCCGGCTGGCTAGGCTTCAACAAAGCGAAGAGGGTCCTCGGGTTGTGCTACGTGGTGGTGAAAGTATCCCTGTTGAGCGTCGTAGAGATAGGAATCATACCGTTGGTGTGCGGTTGGTGGCTGGACATCTGTTCCTTGGCGATGTTCGACGCCTCGCTGAAGGATCGAGAGGCGAGTTTCAGTTCCGCTCCCGGCACCTCGATATTCATCCATTGGCTCATCGGGATGGTCTACGTTTATTATTTCGCTTCGTTTATCTTGCTTCTGCGTGAGATTCTACGTCCGGGCGTGCTATGGTTCCTGAGGAACTTCAACGATCCGGATTTCAGCCCCATCCAGGAGATGATCCACCTGCCCATCTTGGAGCACATCCGGAAACTGCTCATATCCGCTGTGATCTTCGGCAGCGCCGTCTTGCTCATGCTCTGGCTGCCCATTCGCATCCTGAAGATGATTTTGCCCAGCTTCCTGCCGTACACGGTCTCTCTCAACAACGACACGCAGGTTAACGAGTTGTCGTTGGAGTTGCTTCTTCTCCAGGTGATCCTGCCCGCTTTGCTCGAACAGTCGCACACTAGGATCTGGCTGAAGGGTTTGGTGAGGAACTGGTGTAAGGTGGTGGCGTGGATCTTGAACATCCATTCGTACCTTCTCGGCGACGGCGACGGGAAGCAGAACAGGGAAGAGGGGCAGAATGGTAACGGAGCGGGCGGGAACGCCCCCGAGGCCGGTGCTGGGTTGGGGGCAGTGCATCAGGCGCTTTTGATGATGGAACCGCCTACGGGTAAGCGTATTATGTTTTCTTTTTTTTTTTTCAGTTGAGTTTTTTATATTTTTTAAGCAAATAATTTTTCAGTATGTTTGAAAACAGTATTTTCCAAAATTTTTGGGGAAAACGGGAGAAATTCTGCAAAAAGCTAAATTTCAATTGTATTTTTGCTGTAATTAATTTTTTTTTAACATTTGTTGATATGGACGCTTTTAATTATATATACAGGGTGTGTACCAATCTGGAAAACAGGGAATTGTCGAAAAATTTTCTAATCTTGGGAAGTTCGGGGATTCCTCAAAATTTCATGGAATTTTTTTTTATATTCCAGCTGTAATTAATTCTTGTTTATGAGTTAGCCAAAGCCAATATGAATAATAATGCATTTTTTTAAATATACAGAGTAGGCTGATTTAAATAAAATCGACTATTTTTTTTTAAATCCCCTCCGAAATAGATTCAGGGAGGTGAGAAGAGATGCCTGTAGAAATCGAAACGCTTAATATTAATATTTGAAGGTCGTGCGTCATGATTTTCTATTTTCTAGTTAAATAACGTGGGAAAAATTATTTTTCATCAACCACGGATTTAAATGACCGAAACGTATTCTTGAACGTTTTACAAAAAATTTCCCTTATCATTTTTTGATAAACCTACTGGTACAAAAGTTATTCTAATTCAAAGTTAAATTTACCTTATAATTACACTTTTTTCTCCAGTTTCAGGTAAAATGATTAAAGTTATCATGAAATATTATTAAAAAAAAGCATTTAAAAGTCAAAATTGATAAGATTATCAAGTCTTTGAAATTAATATCACTGAAAAACTCACCATTTCTGGGAAGAATCAATTAAAATACTTTTTATTGTATTAAATAATATTTGAAATTTTTTAAAATTATTTCTTTATTAATGATAAATGACTTTTCGGTTCTGATTGTTTAAAATTTTCCACTATGGATGGATATTATAATATTTAATGTACAATGATTTTTCTGACTATTATGCCATTGCTTATGTACCAGGTCGCCCCTATTTGCAGGCTTAGTTAGGAATCTTTGATCAGTTCTTGTTCTCGGGTTAGGCTATGTGGGGGCAGACTCGCTATCATAACCCAAAGGTCCGCCCCGATATTCATTTCAGTTTTTATTCTAAAGAGGTAAAAGCTTCACTGCGACTGCAATTGAAAAAATTCAAGTATCATTTGGGAAAGCTTTAAGAAAATTACTAATTTAAAAGATCAATATCAAGATAATAATTTTGTAACAAATGAAAAAATAATTGATGATATTTTAATGAACATTATATTGAAAAACTACAGAAATTAAGGATTATATGATAAGGCTGTAAACAAAAGAGCACCAGAAATAGATGACATTAGAACTGAAATTATAAAAGATATTATATTGTTGATGAAATTATCCTCTTACATGTTCTGGTAATTTTAAAATTGCGACATCCATTAGAATATAATATATGTGTAAGTATATCAGGAACACTTGTCAAACCAATAATATTAACTAACTACAGTTGCAAAGCTTCTGTGAGGATTATTGTTAGGGATCGACCAATATACGATTTTTGGCCGATACCGATAACACAGCCACAGACAAAAAAAAGTTGTCAGTACTTTTCTGTGACACATGTTACCTTTAGTATTTTTGTCTCCTGATCACGAATCCGGTGTCAAAATTGAGCTATCATATCACAGGAATTTCCTAACCTCAAAAAACAGGTCAAAAATAGCAAAAATTCACGAAAACGTGATAGGAAAAATACAAAAAAATTTTTTTTCTATATTCAAATGTTCATTTATATGGTTAAGGCTCTGCCGGCCGAGACTCCGCGGTCAAAATTGATGGTTGTTTTTCTAACCTCAAAAAAACAGTACAATTAAGGCCAGATATCACGAATTTTCAAAAAATAACAGATTCGCGCTAAATTTGGAATATGGGGGTTTCGGGGTCGCTGATCACGAATCCGAGGCCAATTTTGCAAAATTCAAGATGGCGGATCCAAGATGGCAGATCAAATTTTCAAAAAATAACCCATCCGCGCTAAATTTGGTATACGGGGGTTTTCGGGGTCGCTGATCACAGATTCCAGGTCAATTTTGCAAAGTTCAAGATGGCGGATCCAAGATGGCAAAACAAATTTTCAAAAAATAACATTCGTGCCAAATTTGGTATATGGGGGTTTTTGTGGGGTCGCTGGTCACAGATCCGAGGTCAATTTTGGAAAATTCATGATGGCGGATCCAAGGTGGCCGAACAAATTATAAAAAAAAAAAAAAATCCCCGCAAAATTGGGAAAACGGGGGTTTCCGGGGCACCGAATAAGAAATCCAAGGCAAAAATAACAAAATCAATTTGGAAAAATTTTGGTTAACTCAAAAACCGAAGAACCAAACAAGGTTTTAACCTTCTTAAAGTACATAGCTAATTGGTTAAATTTTTAAAAACGAATTTTGTAAATCTGACACCGGATTCGTGATCAGAAGGCAAACATAAGTAATTATTCTTTGGATTTTTTCTGCTAAAAATAATAAGTACTAATTACTGTTGCATTTTATCTCATTTATCATTTATTTTAGCTAAAGAATGATCTGCCTGGCACTTTTGTACAAATAAATTATGTATTTTTACTCAGATTTTTAAAAATATTTTGTATTAAAAATGTATATAATATATGTATCAGTATTATCGACCTACATATTGGCCAATACCGATAATGGGCCAAAGAGGCCTATACCGATATATGTATTGGTATAGGTCGATCCCTAATTAATGTATCATTTACAATAAACTATTTCTACTATTATATTGTTAATATTTATGTAGGAGATTGGTGATCATTGCAAAATACAAATTGATATAAACTTTTAATTTTCTCAACTTTTTGAACCTGGAAAACCTAGAAATAAGGTAATGTTTTGATCAAAATTTGGTATACACCCTATTACTGTACTATTTTAATTAACATTAACAGATCTAACGTTTTTTTTTCAGGATTTCAACCCTACCAACGCCCATCCTTCTTCATTGCCCGACTCGTCGGCCTCTTGATCGCCGTCTGCATCTCCCTCATAGTGTCCAGCCTCATGGCCCTCACCCTGCCCGTCTGGCTCGGCAGACGTGTCATGGCTCTCTGGCTGGTGGGGGCGCCCCCTCCCAGCCCCCAAATCTCCGCCAAGGACACTCAAACCGAGGTCAAAGTCCACGAACTCTACACCGCCGCCTGCGGGCTTTACCTGTGCTGGTTAGCGGCAAGGGCAGTAACCTTAGTCCTCGGGTGGTTGCCGCAAGGTCGGCAGGCCATGGTGGAGCGCCTCAAGCAATGGTGCATCCTCGGGGCTAAAACTATCGTCGCGAGCACTATTCTCCTCGGCGTTATACCTTTGCTGTTCGGTTTGTTGCTGGAGTTGGTCGTTATAATACCGTTGAGGGTGCCGATTCATCAGACGCCGATCTTGTTCATCTGGCAGGACTGGGCGTTGGGCGTTTTGTACACGAAGATAGCCTGCGCCATAACGATGATGGGGCCCGATTGGTTCCTTCGGGCGGCGATCGAACGGGCGTACCGCGACGGCATCCGCGACATGAACCTTACCTTCATCTTCAAGGAGCTGGCCGCACCGGTTATCATCAGCTTCGGGTTGGCGCTGTCCATACCCTATGTCCTGGCTTACTCCGTCGTGCCGATATTCGTCGCCAACTTACAAATGAGGAATTTCATCGCCAGGAGGATCTATCCGTTCCTGCTTCTGCTGTGCATCCTCGTCGTGATCGTGTGTCTCCAGATCAGACAGTTTAAGAAGCTGTATGAACACATCAAGAACGATAAGTACTTGGTGGGGCAGCGGCTCGTTAATTACGATCACAGGAAAAAGACGCAGGCGGCGAACTAGGCGTCGGTGATCGCTAATTCTCTAAAAGGTTGTTTCGAGTATTAAGAATTTCAGGTTTACATTTTTTAAGGTTCTGTTTTCTTAGTGAATGTTCCACCTTTGTACTGCAGTGTTCTTGAGAACGTCAAGAGAATAAAATGGAAACGCGAGCAAAGTTTTTCTACACGTGATTTTAGGGTTATAACCTGAAATTAGGGCTGTTTATTGGTTGAATTTGAAATTCCACCATGAGTTTTTAATTTCAACCAATCATCTGCTCTAAATTCATTCATGATCTGAAAATTTAGGAGTCTATGATTTCATTTGTTTAGATTTGTTTGGGAGACATAACCTCACATTATTTCAGTTTTCAGTAGAATCTAACCTGTAGCTTGTTTATGTCATCTAGTCTTTGATGGTGTAGTTTAGTGCTGTTTTTAGTTAAAAAAAAGGTGGTGGTGCTGTAGTATTTTTCCACCAAGATAGCACGGGCACGGAACTTTCTGAGAAAGTGGCAATTGGCTGTGACAATTGTAATTAGCAGTGTTATGTGATAAACGTGAATAAAGTATAATTTTACTTAAAACAAATCTTCTTGCATAAATTCCTAGTTTTCTTGTAAGTTTTTGACAGTATTTTTATATAAAAATAATATTTTCCCACTGTTTATAAAAGATAAAAGTGAGGTTATGTTTTCCGACAATTTTTCCTCTCAAAGTCATATTTTTTAAAAACGTAAAAGAGTCGTCAAATGTAGTTTGTTATTTTTCTGACTTATTACTTGTATATTGGAATTTTTCTATTTATGATTAAGAATTATAGTTTTCCGACTTGCGAGATGGATTTTTCCGACATACAAGTTGTAGTTCTCGAGTTATTTATGGCGAAAACCTAGTTCCGAGTTATAAGTCTAAAGAAATTCAAACTGTAAACCTGAAAAATATAATTTCTATTTCAAATAAGAAAAAATCAACTGAAATCTGAAATTTCGAGATGCAAATCGTAAAAACATTTTCAATTATTAAATTGGCATTTTTCTGAACTAAATCATAAGTTCTGAATTGAACTTTGAACTTTCCTCACTTATAACTCGAATTTATATTGCTTCGAATTAAAATTTACGTTTTTATTCACTTTAAACATTCAGAAAAATGTTTTTCCGATTTGCAATTCGAAGATTTCGACTGGTAAATCAGAGAAATAAAACGATGTTTAGTGGTTCTTCTACGTTTCTATAGTGTTTTTACCACTTTATAAATTGATAACATTTCAAATTCTACGATATACAACTCTTGATCGTGTCCAAGGAAAGTAGGTTAGGAAGGGATTTTCTTTTTCTATAATACGTAAATGTGATGGGACGTTATTGAAACGCTATGTTTTATATTTATCATTAGGGTATATACATATATTTTTGCCTTACGAAGCAGATCAGTGTACGCAATTTGATTTATCCATAAATTCCAAAGCGGTATATTATCTGGTTGCGGTGTGCTCTATCTATTACGTTATTATTATCGTTTCCTGTTAAGAGAATCGACTGATCGTGTTTTGGGTACCTTTTTCCACAACTTAATTTTAATATGAATACTTTTAGCTAGTTCGAATTCAGTTATGTATATATGGATAATTTATTTTAATTGTATAAAATCAGTGAATATATTTTTGGGAAAATAATTTCCTCTTTTATTTTGGTATACCTTCCAATCGTAACAAAAACGGATGCTGTTTCTGCTAAAAATATCGAATTAGATGATCGTTTATTCTGAAAATATAAGTGTACACACAACATCAGTAACAAGATGCAGACTTCAAATTTGACGTAAATAGTAATACTCTGAAATTTTTTTTTTTTAGTCAAATAGTCGAGTTATAATTAGTTTTTTAAAATGCACTTTAATACTTGTGTACGCCGTCACTGTAATCATGTATTGCAAATACATGAATTCTAGGCAACCTACAATGCATGCGAAGGGAAATAGTGTCGGCAAACGGTGATGAAGCGGAGGGTCAGTTCTGCATTTGGGGACGGTATACCCATAATAGTAAATAAATAAGAGTATTTTGTTGGATAGGGCGGATGGAGCATGCATTCACTGAGGCCGTCTCACGTTGGTGCAGGAAAACATTGTCCTTTATAGAAATTGTTAAACAGAAATCTGCAACCACAGATCGAATCTGTATTTTCAATTGACAGAAATAGAATGCGTTGACTGAAATATTTCAATCAACGTAGAATATTTGAGGTTATAGTTTATCTTCAGGACTTCAGGTAGGTTGCCGCGTTTTATGCATTAATAAATTTGTTTTGTTTTAGATTAATATAATAAGGGATTTATCGAATCAATAGTCTGAATTGCCTTAGGCCGGTGTCCCATGCATCCGAAATCCGATATACGATATCCGAAAATATTTTAATTCGTACGAATGATAATATTATAATCCACATGCATCCGAAATTAATCTCATAGAAATCAAGTATAGAACCATGGAATTTATTACAAGATGAAGGTGAAACATTTTCAAATGACAACCATAGGTATATATTATAGAAAATATACGTAGTATTATATTTTCTACATTCGACATTATAATATAACATTTATTTGACTGTAAATATATCAAACAACAATCATAGTATGTTAAAAACTTAAAAAGTGAGGTTAAAGAACATACGATTTCGGATAAAAGTTAAAATTATTTCTACTTTTTCCGACGTCGTATGAATTTTAAAAATTTCGGATGAAAATGAGCGGTAAAAATTTGAATGTATATTAACCAATAGGAACACTTTCGGACCTTCGTATCGTCGGATTTCAGATGCATGGGACACCGGCGTTACTGTTTTTTATTCGTTTTTTTTATCCAAAATACCTGGTAGAACTAAAGGTCAATGTTATGCTCCAAATTGCAAAAGCATTTCTTACTATATGAATATCTGTAATACGTTCTATAGAAATAAAAGTTTTTTCAGAATTACAAAAGACAGACAATTACTGTGGATAGAATCAGTTCGAAAATTATGTAAATCAGAATTTAGTTTACGTTAATTTCAATTATTAACTTAAACTATTAATAGCTGTTTCGTGATCTATTACTTATGAAACACTTTTTATTCTTTGTGTATTTTGTTACATTTAAATTTACCGCCATTATGGTGCAGCGACATCTATTAGATAGTAGAATTAATGATTACTCTAACTGTGTTGTCCAATGCAGTTTCCTTAATTATTTTATGGTCTGTGGTTTCCGAGTGTGTCGTTTGCTGCACCAGCTACAGATGGCGGTACTCTGCCGCTGCTGCCGACAGAATACACGGAATAAAACAGTCTTATTTAGTTACTCAGGTGACTAGTCCTAGAAAGAGAAGTCAATCGCACCATTGTATAAGCACATATCTAGTATAAGTATTTACTTACACACAGACCACACAATGATCGCACTGATGTGTGCAATGCAGATGAAGCTAGTGCAGGCAAATAACGGTAAAACAAATAATGGTACACGGGTATACCGGTATAATATACCGTAAACAAACCTGATGATAACATATTTGATTATTAAATAGATATAAATAAACAGTTTCAACTGAATTGTGCTTATAATATACTTCAGCAAAACTTGTCTTTAAATAATATGTTGAAAAAGAAAGCATCGATATAGTTTTACAAAGCAAGGTAATATGAACTATTTAAAACAATATATCAGAAGAGCTTACAGTAATTTTAACTGATCGAACATACGATATGAGGAAAATAAATGGAGAAATACATAAAGAAGGTATTATAAAAACTATTTGGAAAGTTGAACTATGAATATTTTTTGTAATGTATAATAAAATATCTTTGACTTTAAATTTCTAATTATTACATTCCTCCGTTAATATCTCCAATTTGTACAGAAATTCCATATAAACAAATAGTGCTTATGCTCTTATTCATTAATTTAAAATTACTGGTACAAATATGTATTGTTAATAGAAGTGCAATCGAATTTAATTCAGTTTGAGTTAGATAAAAAATTCTTAATACCATAAGTGTATTTTACTCATTGAAATATATCTACACATTTTTAATGAAATTATTTATCTTCTAGTCTCTATATTATTTTTATAAAATCTTTGTAGATCAGAAATTCGTCGGATGTCCCTTCTGTTATATTCATCTGAATATAATTAAAAACCTAATCAATAATTTTTCAAAATGTTTAGCTTAACCATACTTTTATAGTGTAGTCACCACACATAAATGTATTTAAAATCATTTTAACTTCAAACGGGAATACGGCTAGCTGATCGGGTGAATTAAATGTAATACAGTCGAAATTATGTGAATGAAGCATAAGCCCGCACTAGCTTTATCTCTCTTGCACACGTCTGTGCGATCGCCGTTTATATAGGCAAAATGACAGTTGGGCGAATCCGGTAGTTTATAAGGTCTATGGTTTACAATGAACAATGACAAACTATTACGACTACGCACGAAATAATGCGATCGCCGATTGATTGAATAGAATCTCATGAAAAATTACACCAATCACAGCCAGTGAAATAGAATGTTGTGTTTTAATGTAATCTTATATTATTATTTTAATAATTTTTAATTTTACCGTAATTTAATTGCCAACATGAAAGAAATAAAATTACTGTTCCAAACAAAATTACTGGCCACGTGGCTTGTAATCATTTAAGAACATATATTTTTGAGAAATAAAATACTTCCATTTTCTTTGGGATTGAAGGAACTTTGTAGTTTAACACCGTCAATATTTTATGTTGATATCCTCCGCACAGGTCAGACAGACCTGTTCACCGTACTCTTCATTGTCGAATCCCTTTTTGGAGACCTCCCTCAAGCCTAAACACGAACTTCAAATAAAGGATTGGCTGCGGAATAATTTATGTAGGTAAGTGTTTTATACTTTCTCTGACTTCCTGCTGATCGCATTTCGCGTCCTGTGCTGGTGCGCCCTTTGCTGGAGAACGGTCGAACAGAAGTCGGAATCCTCTACGGGACAGGACCGGCTCCGGGAAATTTCGAAGCCCCGAAAAAAATTATATTCGATAAAAACGTTAGAGCAAAAGAAGAATTCTTTATCTGGTTTCATATAAATCTAACCTAAGCAATCGGTTAACTACTCCTTTGAACTGTATTTTTTTTTATTATTATTTTCCTAATGTTTGAAGTAGGGTTGGTACAAAGACGTAAAAGTCAGGATCAAACTACGTATAAAAGATCTATACTATAACGATTAATTTATATATTTTTCAAGTAGGAATTTACAGCTATAAATATATTCAATATCACAGTAAAGAGATAAAGAACTGTGACCTTGAGCAAATCAACCATATCGAAAAGAAGTAGATTCTTTACTGTTCTGTGGGCAATGCGGTCAACATCCTCAGTTCTAAAAAAGCTTGCCTCAATAAGAGGTAGTTTGTAGTACAGTAATAAAAGTAATAAATGTAATAAACACTTACAATAAATGTTTAATTTGACAGATCTGAGGGCGTCGATCGCAATGCCCTCTAGATCCTGACGCCTATAAACGCAAAAAATTTTGCGCAAGCGCCTGCCCTAGCTTACATTGGCTTATCTGACAGCGTAGCTTATAAAACCTATGATAGTAACGAAATATTCTTTGAAACTTCGATAATGGACCGCCTAACTGGATAATTATTACAAATTAATGTTCGAAATTGCTATAAAACTTTGAAGACAGTCCGGGTCTGGCGTCGCAACGTTGTCTGTGATTAATTATGCAGGCAGCTCTCAAAATCTCCAAAGGACCAAGCCAACTAGACGTCGCTATCGATTTTTCTACCTTTACCTCAGACGCCAGCAAGATACGTTACGTGAATTATAAATAAGGATCTGCATGGTTAATGACCGTTTGTACTTTCGGCGTATATCCGGGTCGGAGAAGTGACCTTTCGGAGTCGGCGTGCTAATTATTATTACCCGTGTTCTGATTTGTGTTTGACTTTTCTCCTAAAGCATCTAGTAGGCGCTTCCCTAAACAATCGCTGCACGGAGAAAAGTGTTCGCCTACTAGATTTAGATTTGGGAATGTTTTGAATTAATCGAATCTTTCGAAGTGATCTGAACTGAACTATTTTCATAGAAGCAGGTCCAAGGTCAATATTAAAAAAAAACATTCCTGCAGCAAAATTCTGTTAAATTAAATCCCAGGATTTAGAAAAAAAACGTAATGAATAGATTTGATACTGCCTTTATCTTTATTAAAATAAATTCTAGTTAAAAATTACACTATATCACTTTCTTTGCCACTAATTCCTACCAATTTCTCACTTTCATTCCAGATCTTGTTGCAAAACTTCGCATCGTCCAATACTTGCGGCTGTCTGTGTATCTGATAATTCACGAAATATTCTTCAGTAACACCTTGTACGGATTTGGAGGTAGCCAAAAATACTGCTAATCCTGCGGAATTCTTCGCGTCATTCGTGGTATATTTCAAGGCATTTTTCGTAACTTGTTTCATTATCTTTTCCAGATAACCATCTTCTTTGGAATCTTTAACCAAGAAGCTTGTATTCGTCATTCCTGGATGAAGACAATTACATGTTACTTTAGAGTTTCTTAGACGTTCCGCAAAACCTTTGGAAGCTATCATATTACACAGTTTTGAGTTGTAATAATTTAAAGTTGTAGATAAAATATTAGGAAAAAATAGTTTTGGTTGTAGTAGTGACCCCAATGTTAAGTTGTGGAAGAATGCCCCGTTAGATGTAACGAAGATAATTCTGCCTTTACCTGATTTTTTCAGCGAATCTAAGAGCAGATTTGTCAATAAGAAAGGCCCTAGGTGGTTCACTTGTATAACACCGTCCAATCCGTCGTATGTTCTCCTATTCTTCATACAAAATATCCCTGCGTTGTTTATCAGAACATCCAAATGTTCTTCTTTGTCTGTTATCTCCTTAGCAAAGCTTCTAACGGACTTAAAAGAAGCCAAATCTAAGTGTCCGACCACTACGTTTTCGTTGCAGGTCTCCTCGATAATCTTTCTTCGAGATTCAGTTTGGTCGTCTTTATCCGCCATTATTACTTTCCAGTCTCTAGAGGCTAGAGCCAAGGCTGTTTGGTATCCCATGCCTTTATTGGCACCTGTTACAAGAGCTACCTTATTTGTTAACTTCTTTAAAGCCATTGGGACGCTAGAAAAATATTTTAATCCATCAGGTCTTAGGAAATAGTCAATTTGACATTTTTTAAATCAGGTGTGATTGACAGGTATAAGATCGAAGGGGTTTTCGGAGACTGTGATCGGGTTAGTTAGGATCAGTGATCTTGCTGCTCGGAAAGCAAACCGTTGAACTTAAAAATCGTTCGGAAAGAAAACGAGTTGATCAGATTCAATCAAGATCAGATCCTTTCAATCCGACACAATTTGAGATATTTGGATCAACTGTTTTATCTAACCCTAAAATTTAGGAAATTCGTTAATCAGTTCCTTTGAGCATATTCTCCATGGAGGGAAACACCGCCTGTGTAGACGCTGGCGCTGTAGAGAGAAAGGGCGGTAGTTTGCGGGAGAAAGATACCCAAACAATCTATCTCCCAGTCTGTCACTCGTCTACACTGACCGCCATTATTCCAGTATTCCATGGCTAGAAATTGGCCTCAATGATTTGGGATCGAGGGGGATTATCCCTCTTTATCCTGCCTCATCTCGTGTAGGCCTGGACAGCCTTTGTAGGTGGGCCGCATCCGTTGTCTATCCTCGCCGCAAATGCGGCCGGTGTAGGCGCTTTGTGGGACCTTGTGTCCTGGCTGGGCCCCGCCGGCTAGGGCCCTTTCTTCTGGCGCTCTTCTTGCTTCGCCGACTCGACCACGCCGTAGTGCTTCCTCCATGTAGTATATACTCTAAGGTTAGTTCAGTGATTAGGGCATGATTAGCATAATAAACAATAAACTTGACTGTTCTGTGTTAAGTCGTAGTTTAATCCAATATCTGTCCGAACTGTATTTTTTCACAATATAAAAAAATAAATTCATCTAAATAAACTTACAAATATTTCATTAAATTGAGGCAGCTGGTGCGACGGTGCTCCAGCTCGACGACCCACGGAGCCCCGGAAAATTCCGACTCCTAGTCACTAACAAACATGGCATTCCTCAGACCGCGACATCTGCTCGGGACTGGGATCACTTCCTGTTATTGGAAATGAAAGAGATTGAATCAAGTCGTTGTGCTCCCCAATTTATCGTTCTCATATTTCACGATTCTGCTGTCGCAGTGTTTACAGGATTATTACAATTAATTATTTCGCGAGGGGGTGGCTGAAGGTTTTATTAACCGTTATGAACGAAATATTTGGTATATTTTCTACGCAGTCGAATTATGAAGCAAAAAGAGCGTTCAGGTTAAGTGATCCAAGCATTTAGGAGTAGGTGGCATTGATTTTATAAGCTATCAGGCAAGTAAAAGTATTCCCGAAAGGTTATGCATATAATTGACATACATACATACACTGTGCATCAGCCTAATGGAATAAATTCAATAATAAATAAATGGGAGTGTGTTCGAAAAAACGCTCGGACACGTAGATTGGTATTTTTAGTTGCGCATTTTTTTTCAATAAAAACTTTTTATACAGGGTGTATCATGTAACAGTGGCCAATACCAACTTTCTTATTTTAAATGCAACACCCTGTATATTATTCAATTTTTGGATTATTCAGAAAATTCTAGACATATTTCATGTACAATACTATCTTCTACAATACCTATCTTCAACTGTTTCGGAAATATTAAGTGTTTTCAGATTTATTAATATTAACAAATTAACATTAAAAAATAAGAAAATTATTTGAGTACAGAAATTCGCTACAACACACTCAAAAACTAATAAGTAATACCGTTTATTTACTGATAATGTAAAAAAGCAAAAACACATTAATGTCAATGTAGAGTTCAAAATGCTTGCCGCCAGCCTTACTTTCTATGGTCGTTGAGTGTAAACTTCCTACATCCAATAGTCCGGTCAAATTAGTCATAAAAATAGTGGTCAAATAACGAAAATTCCGACAGAGCTAAATTTTGGTGGAGACCTTGGATATACCATTAGAAATAAAGTGTCAAAAGTCCCCATTGATCCCATGTGTGCTAAAAAAGTTATTTGGGGTCAAAGGTCTAAATTTGAGGATTTTTGGATTTTTTTCGAAAACGGTAAGTTTTATCAAAAAAGTAGTTCAGACAAAAATTATAGATCTTAAAATTATCTACAAAAATGGCGCTTATACTTTTTTTCTAAGAATCACCGTTCTTGAGATATTGCGATTCTAATAGTTGTAGGAGTCGCGTTCTACATGATATGCACATATATGCCACGTATATACATAGTCAGGCACTTAATACAAGTAAAAATGCCTATTTGTGTCTCTTATATGTATAAACTATACTATTCTGAGAATATATACTCAAAAGAAACTCAGTCCCTTAGTCAAAATGACGCAGATGTCCTTATAATTGAAACAGCAATAGAACAATTTAATGCAACAAATACAACTATTGTAGTTGGTGAAGATGTTGACTTATTAATACTACTCACTGCAAGGACTCCAATTGATAAAATTATATACTTTTTAAAACCTGGAAAGGCTCAACAGCGAACAGAAATATATTCTTCAAAAAGTTTATCTGCTTATCCAAAATGCCAAAACCATATCTTATTTTTACATGCGATAACCGGCTGCGATACTACATCAGCAATGTTCAGAAGGGGTAAAACATCAGTATTAAAATTATTTGGAAAAAAAGATTTGATTGATTGCAGAAATTGATTCTTCACCTCAAACAATAATCACAAAAGGAATTCGCTTTCTCCTTGCTGTTAAGGAGCTCCAAAAAAAATTGATTGTATAGATAAATATAGATATTTAACTTCTGTAAAAAATACACGAAACAAGAAACAAGTACAACTATCTTGTCTTCCTCCAACATCGGCTTCTGCTAATCAACACTTGTATCGAGTATACTATCAAGTTCAGACATGGCTAGGCAATCAACTGAACCCAGAAGACTGGGGTTGGAAATTAACAGATAATACTTTGGAACCGATTCAAACTTTACTTCCACCTGCTCTGGAAAAACTCCTAAACACTATTTTTTGCAATTGCAAAAAAGGTTGTAGTGCTAAATGTGGCTGTAGAAGAGTAGGGTTACTGTGTTCTCCAGCGTGTACTAATTGCCAAAGCCAGTCTTGCTCAAATGTCCAATTGAATACAACAGACGAAGATTCATGTGATTTCGATGAAGAGACAGCTGATTCATCTTCATTTGAACAATTTATGAACATCCAGCAAGAAGAAGAGGAAGAAGAAGAAGAAATCGAAGAAGACATGACTGTTGAAGTCGACTTTGAAGAGTATGAATCAGATTAAAATATCAAAAGAAATCAGAACTACAGTTAAAGTCAATAACCAATATCAATATCAATAATCATCATGCAGTTAAAATAGTATTGTACCTGAAAATTCCGTCATAACAGTTCGTGGAGTAGGCCTACCGCGGAAACCACGTTAAAAAAAAATACAAAAAACGCGCCAAAGTACACTACCTCACAGGTGGTGTGGAAATGTGTGCCTATCATGTAGAACGTGACTCCTTCAACTATTAGAATCGCGATATCTCAGGAATCCCGAAAATTATTTAAAAGTTACTCAACCATGTACCTACACCAAATTACTCTTATTTTCCCACCCGAATGTTCGCGATTTCTGTTGCGTCAGACCCTTCTATTCTCCTTTTTTTCACGGGGCACACACCGCGCCATTTTTCACTCCGGTATTCTAATGCGAAAAATATTGTTAAGATCCCGCATCGCGCACAAAAAGCTTCCATTTACGCATTAAGATAACGGACTACACCGTGTAAACAACGGGGCGATCATTAGTTATCTCGAATCCGGGGGGGAAAGCCTGCATGCGCGTAAAAAATAGACTACTTCTTGCCGACGGACTATCTAAACAGATTAACTAAATATAACAGTCGTTTGGGTGTGGGTTTGCTTCCTTTTTGCCGCTACCGGGGCCATTCGTTATTTTTATGGCGGGCCATTTAGGTTTTTCAGCACAAAAGGACGCCCCAATCGGCCAAAGACGGCGTAATACATCGCTAGGGGAACGGTGTTTATTCGGGACATACCATGATCTACGGAGGGGGACAATAAATATTACCCTTATGACTATTTGTAAGATTTTACTATCAAAAGGACAGTTTAATATCTATCCACAGGGTGTCCCCCGGGGGGTCAGTTCCTCTTGGAAAAATAGTGGGAGTAATTCTTATAGAGCTTTATAAATGATTACAAGCCACGTCACCATAAATTAAAACGATATTCAACAACACCGAATTGCTATAAATGTAAGCCATTTTTGATACTTGAAAAACTATTGTAAACACTATCGCTGAAACGTTAATAGTAAAATCGGATTTTAAGTATTTAGAATCGCCTGGGGCTAGGGACGCATCTATTCCTAAATTTTTTTGAATAAGTTGTGAATCCCCCTATACAGGGTCGGAAAGTCCCCATGGTTCATCGGCCGTTACGTGAGAGCGATAAAGTAAGTCATAGAAATCCGTGCGATAGAGAAAGATGGCTATAATGAAGGTCTCCGCCCATTTCGCCCTTCCACAAAAAAGAAGTGGATCTTATTTGTGGAGGGGCGAAATGGGCGGTGACTATTAGACGTCTTCATTATAGCCATCTTTCTCTATCGCACAGATTTCTGTGACTTTCTTTATCGCTCTCACGTAACGGCCGATGAACCATGGGGACTTTCCGACCCTGTATAATCCATATCTTGCAAAAAATACTATAGTAGTGCCATACATGGACTTGTCCCTTGACAATTTTTAAGTCTTATACATTTTTGTCATTTACCTTTACGTGCAGATTTTTGCAACTGGCTATGAGCAAATTAACAGAACAAATTTATTTTTATCCGCATTGGAATTTTGAATTTCTATACATATACTCACCAGTGGTCTGTTGAAAATTCTTACTACCATAGTATTTCAACTCCATTCTCCATTAATACACTGCTCAAAATAATTAGAGGAACACTTATATAAATCTCAATAACTTTTTTGTTTGTAATACTATATAAATCTAATAATGCATATCTTAAAGACTAACATTTTGTTCGAATAAATTTACGAAAATAAAACAAATTTACATAATCATACTTGGAGACAATACAATTCAAAAAAAACTACAAGAAATAAAGTGAAACATACAATCAAAATTTCAATTTAGAAATATGCTGTGCCTTGGAATAGTAAACAATGTTGACAGTTCAGCATAAATTGTAAAAAATGAGGCATCTAAGTGAAGTTGAAGTCGTTCGTGTTGTTGTTAGTATAGAGTATGGCACCAGTATTCGACAGGTTGCAAGAGATTTTAACGTAAGCCCTTCTGTCATCCATCGCGTGTGGAATCGTTACTTAGAAACCGGAGGATATAAAAGACGCATTGGACAAGGTCCTAAGAGGAAAACAAACCGAATTCAGGACAGGTTTTTAGTCCTATCCTCCTTGCGTTCTCGTACATCCACAGCAAAAGACCTTCAAAGTAGGCTCAGAACGACTCATGGGTTGGAAATTTCCGATCAGACAGTTAGGAATAGACTGAGAGAAGCAAACTTGAGACCAAGAAGACCCGTGCGAAAACCTATTTTAACTCCGTATCACATAAGGTCTCGTTTACATTTTGCACGTGAGCATGTGGCATGGCAACTTCGATATTGGAGACCAGTACTCTTCACAGATGAGTCACGATTTCGTTTAAGTCGTTGTGATGGTCGAGTACGTGTATACCGACGTCCACATGAACGCCATTCTTCAGCTACCATACAAGAAGTCGAAAGATTTGGTGGTGGGTCAGTGATGGTTTGGGGCGGAATTAGTCTTGATGAAAGAACCGATCTTGTCATAGTTCCAGGGACTCTAACCGCTGAACGGTACATTGATCTCATTCTAGAAGATCATGTTATACCAGCCGCTTATGGTATAGGTCCAAATTTTCTGTTTATGCAAGATAACGCAAGGCCACATACTGCGATTATCACCATGAACTACCTTCAACATCACGGGATTCAATCCATGGATTGGCCTCCGCTAAGTCCTGATCTAAACCCCATCGAACATCTTTGGGATTTGTTAGATAGGCGTGTTCGGAGGCGCCCAGACCCACCTCAGACTCTCCAACAGTTAACAAATGCCCTAATCGAAGAATGGGAGAATATACCACAAGAAGACATTCGTAGGCTCATCCGAAGCTTACCACGGAGGTGTCAAGCAGTAATTCGTGCTAATGGAAGACATACACGATATTAGTGAACCAAATCTCACCAGGACCTTTATGTTATACAGACAGGATCACAGACGTTTCACTTTATTTCATGTAGTTTTTTTTAATTGGCGCTGTTGTCTCAAGAGTGATTATGTAAATTTGTTTTATTTTCGTAAATTTATTCGAACAAAATATTAGTCTTTAAGATATGCATTATTAGATTTATATAGTATTACAAATAAAAAAGTTATTGAGATTTAAATAAGTGTTCCTCTAATTATTTTGAGCAGTGTATTTGAGCTGGCATTGTGAATAATTTTTTAAACCATCCTGACCGGTCAATAACAGTGATTTTTCAACAATAGTAATTCTTTAATTTGACGAATATGACTTGTCATTCCCTCTCGACTGCAGCAATTAGGATGCAGTTATTTTTTTTTGTATCACACAGTTATATAAGAGCTTATAAAGCCCCATATCGCGCAAGGAACGCTGTCGCTTTCGATATGGCGTTGCGGTATTTTGTGAGATTTGTGACGACGTTTGGTGGGACGGGGGGCGTGTTCGCGGGTCATCTCCGATGCTCAAACACGAACTTATTGACGGGGTGGACCCTCCACCGCTAATCTTTCCCAAGGGCGTAAACCATTAACGCAGTTAAATTAATTAATGGACATTTGGATTACGCTTGCAATCCGTAATGTTTCCATAAACGGACGGACGACACTGGGACACTGGTAACCGCCCCGCAATCTCGTAGCTCAACGCGATGAGATTTCTAATAAGTGGGAGAAAATCGTTAGCTATTTAAAAAAAAAATCAAATTCTCCCTATAGTGAATATTTTTTCTATTTTATAAGTTTGTGGTACTTATTAACCCTTTATGATAATGAAATTTAAAAAATGCCTTCAAATACATTTGATATTTAACGCAGGTAAATTTTCACTTATTATTTATGAATATTATATTCTATTGATTGATGTTGCATGTTACATTCCCATGAAGTACTCTTCTTTTACATAAAGGAAAATGATATAATCCATTTGTTGCATTTTTCTCCCTAAGATTTTATTCAGACAAAGTATGGCTAAGGACAGTTTTGCACTGCAATATTTTTTTTGTCAAAATTTCTGTGCAAGAAATATTTTTCTGATATTTTTTTAACGTATATTATTTTTCTCCCTAAGATTTTTATCAGACAGTATGGCTAAGGACAGTTTTGCACTGCAATATTTTTTTTGTCAAAATTTCTGTGCAAGAAATATTTTTCTGATATTTTTTTAACGTATATTTTACCGGGTATTTAATAAGAGCCCGAGAAAATATAGAATCTCTTCTATCCAAGTGTTCTCCGGTTTTATATCGAAACTGATACTAAATCTTACGACTACTATGAGTTAAAGTATCATAGAAATATTTCTTATAGTAAACATGGACATAAATTTTGTAAAAAAACTATTATTCTGTAAAACTAGTGTAAAAAAAATAAATTAAGTTCCATTATTATCATTTTGTAGTTTTCGCGCCAAACGTAGTTCTCTGCCTGACAACCAGTTGCGCCACTATCGCTTTGTTTCCGTAGTTTGCTTCTTTTCCTAGATGTTCTGTCACAGAAGTTACAACAATGTGGTTAGAAGAAATATAAACATTAATATAGTAATATGGTAGGTGTAATTTGTTTTTTTTTTCATTGCCAGTCTAGACTTAAGTAAATTTCGTTTTATTCTAACATTTATTGGTTATATTTCGGTGTAATGTAATTTATGTGACTGAACTAAGACAGTATATACAGGGTGTCTCTGAAAAGGATGGACAACGCTTGACCACAGGTTCATTGGATGAAAATAAGACTATTTAGCCTAACTTACCTATATACAAAAGTGCACGCCTACTGAGATATAGCCTTCTAAATATAGAATAGATAATCTATTTTTTTTAAATAATTTAAAAACTATTTTTCTTAGAAACTTCAAATTTGGTACACTTATTTTTTTATATAAGGGCAAGATAAATACAGAATTTGGAGAGAATATATATACAGGATGTTCCATTTCTAGTGCCTGTGCGTGTGCACCACTGGCTATCCCGGAAGTTTTTTGTGTGTATGCCAATGACGACAGAATTTATATTCTTAAAAATAAGGACTATTTTAGAAGATTTTTTGCTCTTACAAAATTTCGATATCGTTTATGGATTTCGAGTAAAATTCGCATTTACAAAACATTAAATATAGGCAAAAATTCCGATTTATAAAAAATAATTTATAACTGCAGCCTCAAAGCAGGGAATAATAATGAATAAACGTCACATTAAAAAAAATAACTACACATTTTTGGTATTAGTATTATCAATCAATAAAATAAAAATCAACACTAATATTTTAAATAAACAATATCAACTAATAATGTAAGAAAGTCAACATTAACATTTTAAATAAACTGATATTTGTAATCACATTAAAATAATATTACAGTAAATGCTCAAAGTTACTTTCTTAGAAAATTAGAAATTGTCCAATAATTGTGCATTACCTCCCATAACGTTAATTTCATGTTGTATTCTTTCTCATATTCGTTTCTGTATTTACTGAAAAGTTATTTTAAACTCTGGTCTTCAACGCTCTCCAACTGAAATAATTACATGGGTTTAGGTCCGGGGATCGATGTGGCCATTTTAAAGGGGCATTATTTCCTCTTCCACAAATAAGATCCACTTCTTATTTGTGGAAGGGCGAAATGGGCGTTGACTAATTAGACGCCTTCATTATAGCCATCCTTGTCTATCACATGGATTTCTATGGCTTACTTTATCGCTCTCAAGTAATTTCTGATGTACCATCGGTACTTTCCTACACTGTATATTTAGAAGGCTATATCTCAGTAGGCGTGCACTTTTGTATATAGGTAAGTTGGGCTAAATAGTCTTGTTTTCATCCAAGGAACCTGTGGTCAAGCGTTGTCCATCCTTTTCAGGGACACCCTGCATAAATATTTTATTTTAAAAAGCAGAATTGTTTTTATAAATAATCTTGACTATCCGTTGTAGAGGAACAATAAATAAAAAAATTGTGTATACATACTATTAAAGAAAATTTATGATATACAGGGTGTGCCGTTCATGTTTCAAAAAAACTTGTGTGCAAGTTCCTCATGGAAAAATAATAGTAGTAAAGTTTTTTTCTTAGAGGACGCCCTGTTTTCGAGATACAGTGTGTTGAAGTTGTTACTTTCCAAATGGTTTATTATCTTTAATTCGGCTAAACATAAAAATGTCAAAATTTGTACACGAGTAATATATCACTATAATGGAATAGAGAAGAAAAGAAAATGGAATAAAAAACTACAAATAATTATATAGGTCGTTCTATAAAAAAAGTTTGTTTAGGTATTACCCGAAATGCAACATTCACGTTTATATTTCTTTGAGATAGCAAGAAAATTTCTTAAAACTATATAGTCTTTGCCATTTTTTTTCCTAGATAGAAAGGCAAAAGGTAAAAGGAGGGTAGAAAATTATGCGAACAGACCTGTACAACACACATCCCATGTTTTATCTGAAATTCGTACACGGAGCTAAGCCTGATTCAATTGTTTTTGCAGCTCTAACAGCGTTTGCTTGATTTATAGATTTAATTTTTCATTCACAGCGTAAACATAAGGGAAAATATTAGAGGATAAATAACAGCATTAATTACTGTAGCGTTTGGCTGTAAATCTACTCAATTATGAAGTCTGGAGTCTAGTCCTTTATTAAATTTCTTCCTCGGAACGGCAGGTTTCGGATAATGCAACAAAATCTATTTAGCCGTGGAGCAGTCTTTTTTGTTCCGAATATTAATTGCGGACCTTGTTGCCTCTGATTGCACGTAAAATGTAATTAGTGGCTATGAATGAAATTGTGTATAAAAAATTGGATTTAGATTCTAGGGTTGCCTTTTTTTCTTCTGTCTGCCGACGAGATAAACAAATCAATGAAGAGCATTTTTATTTATTGTTTGTTTTTCATTCGCCTATTTTTGTGAATATGGTTACTGTTAAGGGTTATTAATTAAAAAAAATTCCTTCCCATTGCCACCCCCATAATCGTGGAATGATAGGACTATTCAAAGTTCCAAACTACACGACACCAAAATCACTCCGATCGGACTACTCCAGCGCCCAGCGGGCGCGACCGAACATTTGTTACACCTGGAAAGTTTACATACATATTTTTCTAACATTTAGCGTTACTCTTGTCTTTGTTATGTCTTGAAACCATCTCAAAAACTTTTCAAATGTAAAGTGAAGGCAGGTACATTCTGTTCTACCCTAAATTGGACACGTTACGCAAACAAGTCCGATTGCTTCGGTGTTAGCGTGACGTCCTTCGCGAGTTCTTTCAGTTCAACTGCAGCCGCCACCCTAGCGCTGCAGGATGTTTCCCCTCGGGACCGACAAATTATATGGGTGGGTCCAAGAGCCCGTTGGCGCTCGACGTGCCTCGTCGCTAGACTATGCCGACCTTAAATATTTATAGTCTTTTGTCCTAGGCCGGCGGTTAGACCCGTGATACAAAGACTACGAGGTACGATATTGCCGTGAACTAAAATCGGTTCGCTTGTAGCGTGACGTCACGTGGAGAGTGATTTAAGTGGTCAATTAATAAAGTTTATATAATGGTTCGGTACTAATAGATAAAAAATGGTTTAAGTATTGAAATAATTACATGCCTACTGTTCAGTATTATCGAGATTATGCAGTAATCGACTTCTCTAGGCGCGTGACGTCAGGTGGAGAGTGATTTAAGGGGCTCATTAATAAAGTTTATGCTAATAGTAATGGTTATGTATATAATGGATGAAAAATTGTTTTGATATCGAAGTAATTACGTGCTCTTCAGTATTATCAACATTATTCGGTAATTTTGGTGCGGTTTTTTCACAATCCTTACTGACACGTTATTAAAAAAAAATTTGCTAGGTACCACTAGCATTATATTTTCACAGTTGCAAAGGACCCAAACAAAGAGCGAAGATATAAAAACTTTATAATTTTGAGTTCACGTGATTTTTGGAAGTAGAATTTATTTTTAATATTATTTTTTTAAGTTAGCCGCAGGTCTATATTCTTGTCCGGTCCGTCCTATGTCTACAAGAGACCCGGCCGTAGCAGCTAACTACGATTTTTCTCCCGGGTTGAACAAATTTATTCACTTGTCTTCGGATAATGAAATACACTCCCGTCGAATTAAATTTATAGCGATCCGCACGCCAACGGCGAAAATAAAAGAGTTTTTACGATTTTTTTGATGGCCCACCAGGAATTGAAGTCTAGCGTCTAGCTGAGGGGCTTGATTTTCCACTGCCACCTATATCTGTGGTCTGACCTTTATGGGGATGTCGGAGTTGGGCTTAGTTTCAATTGTTGCAGTCGATGTCGATCAGATATCAGACAAGGGCGAATCGGGGAAATATGGCTAACTTTGATGATGGCATATATTACTTATTTTATTTATTTACTAGCAACCCGCCCCGGCTTCGCACGGGCAAATATAAAATAGCCTATGTTACTCCGAGGAGATGTAGCTTTCGGTAAAATTGGTGAGTAGTTTTTGAGTTAAATCGTAACAAACATAAAATCAATCATCTTTCATCTAATGCGACCCTAATATTAATTTTAAAATAAGTCACGATATATCTATATACCTAAAGACAACAAACGAACTCAAAACTAAAAATGCAAAACCTTTAAATTTAAAACAATATAGGTAACTACCAACAATGTGAAAACAAAACGAATTAAATTAAAGTATCTATGTTCAGGACTATCAATTTAATTAATAAGTAAGTAGTTAGGTATCTAACTACCTAAAGAAAACAAACACGAAGCAAGTATCTATGTATGTTCGACTACCTAAAGACAACAAATACTAAACAAAAATGTGACCTTAAAATATCGAACGCAATTATAACTTTCCAACAACACCCAGACAGAAAACACAGTCGTCAGTCGTCACCTCCATTCGCTCCAAGGCAGTTTATTAAAGGATCACGCACGCGTTTCGTTCGGCTTATTAGCTAAACAGTAGGCAAGACGGTGCGGGGGGAGGGTCGGCGATCGCATCAAGCGAAGCGAGGCCCTTGAATTTTATTCTCGCGTCCCTAATTTTTTTGCGATTACTCCTAAGATATTCATTTAAATTATATGGTGTAAAAGAGTAAAATAATGTGCATGAAATGCTTAAAGCCTCTAATTTATTTAAAATGATAAGGATTAATACCGTATTTGATTGTGTAAATAGCTTTTACGTTACCGCTTTATAATTGCCAATTATTTAAAGTATTAAAATGGATATAGGTAGTATGTTATCTTTAACATATAGACATATGCCATCGCGGCCTTTTCTGTAGGCATATATAAGATACACAATTCCACCATACATTGATACACTACATAAACTTTCGGACCCCCCACCCCCGGCTCGGACGCGGGGTCACGGGGCGCCGGCCCGGTCGAATCACGACGACACGAAATTAATTTCATTGCGAATTATTTTGATTTTGCTATACCTCCTAAGGTATTCATTTATTTTGCATGGTGTTAAGATGCTCAAGCCAACTAACGTATTTAAAATGATAAGGATTAATACCGTATTTGTGCAAATAGCTTTCCAATTACCGCTTTATAATTGCCCATTTTTTAAAGTATTAAAATGGATATAGTATGTTAGCCTTAAGAGATAAGACATATGCCATCGCGGACTTTTCTGTAGACCTATATAAGATACACAATACCACCATACATTATTTTGTTATATCTCAAAAGGTTTAGGCAGCGTTTTCGTGAAAGCTTCCAGACGGCTTATTTTTTTTCCGACACCTCCAACAAATACCGTTAATGTATACAAGAACTTAACAAATTATATACTAAAACCTTTCTCGAGAACCACTCTATCCATTGGTGAAAACAGCATGAAAATCGGTGCAGTAGTTTTTGAGTTTATCGCGAACAGACAGACAGACAGACAGACGCGGCGGAGGACTTTGTTTTATAATATGTAGTGATTTATTTATATCTTTACGAATAAACAACCAGAAGTTCTAGTGCACATACAACAGTTTACTAACTCCTCAGGGGAGTTTTTGAATAAGTAGATATACACGTAAAAGAGAACACGAAAAAAACAGCTGTTCGCATCGCAGATGAAGCGGCGCGTACCTCCTCGATGTAATATTTTACGAGCCCCAACAACAAACTCAGTAAATTTATTTCCTCCCTCGCGTAACAAGACAGAATGTACATATTTTTAAAACTTTCAGAATAAGCAAATTACGCCTTATCATTTCCCTCATCTCCATCCGTCATACTTTCAGAGAGCGGCACGCAGACATTGACGGAGAGCGCCTGTAATACGTATAATAAGATCCCCCTCGAAACACTGAACAACGGGATCATAGAGTGCCGCGCGGCGCCCTGGAAGCGGGTTTCCTCCGGAAAACGCTACCCTACGCAAAAAAATCTCGTCACGTAAGTGTTACGTTTCGTTTTTTGCTCTTTGGTTTGTCTAGAGGGTACGAATGCGTTCGAGAAGATTGCGATGCAAAGTGTAACAAAGGCAACTTCTACTCCTCAAGAATATCGTTACATAAACACGTAATATTATTATCGCGATCTGTTGTTTAAAATATCGGATACTTATTACCAAGTAAAATAGAAATACCCAATCGGTTGACAATATTTTACTGTAAATTCATTAAATTTAGAATAAAAATTTTTACTTTGCAGATATCCATTACAATAAATGATGTTATAATTTCTAAGCAAAATTATATATGCATCTAATAATTTTGCGCACGGGAAAACGCTTTGAATGTTACAGATCGGCACGAATAAGATTGCGTCTGAGCTAGCTCCTCCCACAAATGTGCACTGGACACGTGTCTACACGTCTACATTTCTCAGTCTCGCGTAGCTCTGTTTAAATCAAAAACTCAAATTTATGTCGGGCTGTGCTTATTCACGTTTTCCATTTGGGGTAAATTTGTATCATACATAGATCATATTGAATCATAAGTTGAGTGATTTTTTGGTCATATCATTATTACTTATACGAATACTTCACTTTAACTTATATGCGAACAATTTACGTATTGGAGTATTCTCTTCTTATACTATGGTCTACAATAATTATAGTTAACTTTTCCAAAAATCAATCTTTTATTTTTTGTTATTAAAATTTGCAATGACATTGTTTTTTAAATTAGTTTAGTTTAATTAGTTTGTCCCCTTTCTCCTGTATCTAACAAAAATGACAAAACTGTTACCCGGCCAAGTATGTGTACTAGTCGCAACATGTCACAACATTTCTTCTATGCGTTTTCTTTCATAATTTTGAGTGAAAGAAATTATGATTTTTTGTATGCGACTTCTTTTCACGAAGTTAACTATAAAACAATTTTTTTTAAGCAGTAATTTTTCATTGCGCTGGTAATATTCCAATTGATTAGCTGCAATTTGTCTGCGTAAGTGATAAGTCATCATAAATCGGCCATATTAAATATAATTTTCCTTGTTTGTGTATCAAGATACCGGCAAGCGGCATATTTATTTGTGTTCGTCCCGGTATTTGTGTATAATGTGTAGATATCAGAAACTTTGTGGCGACTATCAAATAAATAAACAGTAGTAATCTATATTATGCTAACAGAAATGGGCTAAATCTATGGTAAAGCCGTGTGTCGCTCTATGCTCACGATACACAATACTGACTGCCAAAAAAACATGTGCCATACACTCGACCAAGCAAAGCGTCTGTCAGAAAAAAACCTGGATTGTTCATTGGCACGCCAGGTCGACCGGGCAGGCATTAAAGTGCCGCTAGATAGGTATCGAATAAACTGATCGATGCGAAGCTTCATATATATGTTATGGTACAATGACGCGGATAGTGGGATTATTAAAATGTGAAGTAATTGATGTTTCGCTACCATTAGTAAAAAAAACACCTATTAAAAACTTCGACTATCTTAGATAAGCGCTTGTGACTTGGGTACATGTTGAACGGTTATTTTCGTTTGTGAAATTGGTTTTTACCGATTGCCAGAAATGATTAACCGTTGCGTTTGTCATTATTCATTGTAAATGAATTATTAATATTGGTAACTCCAAGATTTAGGGAATTTTCGTTACCAGTACCAGCCCTGCAATGTTGGTTGCCTAAGTTCGATGGTCACATGACTTGTAAACATTTATGAAGTCACTGTATCTAAAGAAACATATAAAATATTTCAATAGTTTTTCGGTCATTTGCTTGATAAAAATAGTTAAAAAAAGTTATAAGTTATAGTAATAGTTTACTTGGGAAAAAGACAGTAATAAGTCATTCTGCAGTTCTACAGTGTCGTCTCGTCAGCAGCTCTTTCCTGTCATCAACCTCACAATTTCTATTAGGGGCAGTGTATGTCGCTCTGAAAAATGCGAGATGCATAACGCGAACAGAGTTCGCCGTTCTCTTCTGTAAACACAGCCCCCGGTGGGTAATTTGTTATTTGTCAAATACTCTTGTTTGGCTTTGAATAAGGAAACAAGAGATATTGGCCGGGTTGCAGAGACTAGGCATTTATAAAAATGCCAGATGAGCGACGTGAATTGAAACGTTGCGTTACGCGAGGTGTTTTTTGGCTGTTTGTACAGCTTTTACATCGAGACGGAAAAAACGCAGAAATATTATTGTAAAATTTGTAACAAATATTCTGATAGCATAAAGCTTGATGAACATTACGTTTTACAGAGTTATTCGCGCAAGTGTAAAAAGCGAGTAATATAGAGCATAAAAATTAGACGGTTTTGTTGAATTAAAAAAAATTGTCGTGGCAATAGTCCAGAAACAAACGAACGCCTTTTTATATACTTACAGCTTCTCAGTGGATATTAATTCTAAATACATATTGAAAAAACATAGGCTAATAAATGGGACATAAAGGTCTGTGATCCAGAGAGCCAAAGACTGATTTTGATTTTACGTATACAGGGTGATTCAGCCATAATGTCATTAATTTTAACCACATATTCGGAAGGCTTAATAAAGACAGAAAATCGGAAAAAAAATTTTTTTCTCGACTTTTAAAAATGAAGGAAATCGATCCATAACTCCCGCTACGAGGGCGGCCCTGGCCGATGCCCCGATGCTCGGAAAATTTTGTAACGTAATGTTACGAACAGTTGTCGGCTAAAGGAACAGCGTTGCCAAGTTCACATCATAATGTGTGGTTCACATTTACTGTTAAACGTATGTAAGTAAATAAAGGATCATGCTGCATTTTATTATAACTAATTTTAATAATTGTATTAACTTAGTGCAAAATGTTTTAACAAGCCTTACTTCTCGATAAAAGAAAATAAATAAAGCAGAGGTTTGTAGTCACACTGAATTCTATCAAATAAAAAAATCGGCACACTAAATACCCTAATATACAAAATACACAACACACGGTTACAAAACCATTACCTAACAATTTAAAGCGTTTATTCAAATCTACTACCCTCCATATCTTCCGCATTTTTCCCGCAAAGGAGTTAACATAACACATTTTCAAAAAGTTCAAGCTTTAGAAGCAGCTGATTTCCCCAATCGTCTTGAATTTTGCAATTGGTTCCTAAGTGCAGCAGAACTTTATTAACAAAGTACTCTGGACGGATGAATGCTGTTTTATTTGTGCTGGCATTTTATGGCAACAATAAGTGCCTACCTAGGTTACACCAAAGTTTAGATTTACACTAAAGTTTACATTTATTATGTAAACTTTGGTTATACGCAACTGCATATTGAATAATAAATTGAAATACTAAAACTGTGTATTATTTAACATAATGAAAACAATAATAATGTTAAAAATGATAAATTGTAATAACTGTACATTGGAAAACAATCATCCGTATTCATTACATTGTTTGCAGCCGTGTGACTCTGTTTGCCACGGCACTCTATCTGTCTCCTGGACTATTTGTATACGTGCAAATTAAAAAGTGGGTCATTGACCTACACGGTCCGTAAAAAAGGATCGTGGTTGACCTAGATACAGGTTAACCTAGGTCGGAATCACGTACCGAGTTGTTTACTTGTCTCCGTCCGATTGTTTTTTTATCTTCTATTACAGTCAGTATTTAAATACTACATACATTTCACCCTCTCTTTATAATTTATCTAGTGAGTGTTGGTTTTTTATGTCATTATTTTTGTAATGAAATTGAAATGGTTGTGAAATGAAATTTAAATTACTTGAACTCTTGGAGTTTTGTAACTTCAATATTAAATTTTATTTAAAGTGAAACAGAACTAATTTCTTTGCAGCCATAATAGTCACATTTGGTCAGATGAAAACCCGCACACTACTCGTCGCGTCGGTTTAGCTTTCAGAGGAGATTCGGTGTCGATGTATTATGGGCAGGAGTATATGGCGATCGTTTAATGGGCCGCATTTTCTACCTGAACAACGGAATGGGCCGCGTTACTTTCAAGTTTTAGTAGAATTGTTTGAAAACCTTCCCCTTCAGATGCTACGGGATATGTGGTATATGCACGACGGAGATCCGGCCCATTTTGCTCGCGATGTCCGTGTATTTTTAGACGATCAATGTCCCAATCGGTGGATAGGGAGATGAGGGCCCATAATCCTATGGACTTTTGTATATGGGGTTATATGAAATCTGTCGTGTATCACACCGAGGTAGAGAATGTAGAGCAGTTGCGGAATCGTATCGAAGATGCCGCTGAAGAAATACGTAACAACCCTGGTTTATTCCATCGCATCCGCCGCTCATCTATCTAACGTGTACGCTTGTACATAGACGGTAACGGTAATGTATTTGAACATTTGCTTACAGCAAAAAATTAACATTATGATGTTAATAAAAACTGATTTTTGGCAAGGCATGCTCAGACCTCCTCGAGGTTCTCGCTGGGCAACAATAACAATTTAATGTTGATTGCATAATTATAAAAAATAATTTATAGAATTTTAAATTATTATTTGCTGACGTGAGCAAACCGTTTATTTATTGTCTTTATATGAGCGAAAATATATAAATAAGGCAACGTTGCATCTAGGGTGCGTTGTTCATATAAAAATATTTTTTTTCTGCTTAAATATGCATTTAATTTTTTTTTAATCACGCCATCGTATTATACTCATTTTTCTCTATCTGCTCTTAAAATTAATGACATTATGACTGAATCACCCTGTACATATAATGGTCGTTTTCACCCCCATAAGAGGATTATGATGAGGAAGGTGGTTTAGAATGATATTCTTTGTATCGTCTGATTAGTTGTTCAACAAAAATTATATTTTACAAATTGGTTCATAAATTTTTGTGTAATTATAAATTCATTTTTCACCTCCATACAGAGGTTGCTTTGACTGTGTTCGTTTTAGGGAAAAATAAATATCATATTCCTATTAAGCAACCCAAAATTAGAATAAAAATACTAGTTTCATACTTTTCTTTTATGGCGCATTTATTATTTCTATAATAAATTTATAAATTAAAAAAATACAATCGGGAAAATTTTAAACATATCGAAGTGCCGGTTGTAGCCTTAACCTATGTTATCAGGCATCATTTTATAGAAAACACTTACAATTTAAAAACAAAATATTACTAAAATATTTTTGAAGTTTTCTTAATAAAACCCCTAAAAATAATAGCTGATAATATTTTATTATCTTTTTTCCATATTTTCTATATCTTGTTACCTTCTAAATTGATACGGCTATGGATTTTCGATCCCAGCACGTCACCTCGTATATTATATAGTGTGTCCACGGATGGAGTTGACAAGAGGATTTTATTTTTGAGTATCGAAAAAGACACGCAAATACTCAAAAGAGAAGTACCATTATTTATTATTTTGCACATTTTTATAAAACAAATCTGTTTAAAACCTCAAATAATGTCCTAATACAAATTTTAAAATCAATATCAATTTTGACATTTACGTGTGTCCACTGTGGCAGGAGAAACTCTATTGTTTTTGACTGTATCGAAAAATGTCACTCTTTATAAAAAATTCTGCCTCTCGAAAAGATGAGACTGTCATAGAAATCTTAGATACTTGAATATTTTCTTGTTTTTTTTTATGAGCACCCTGTATATCTAATCTAAGATATTTCTATGTCAGTCTTATTTTTTCGAGAGACAGGACTTTTTATAAAGAGTGATATTTTCCGATAAAGTCAAAAACAAAAGAGTTTCTCCTCTTGTCAACTCCACCCGTGGACACACTGTATTTTTTATACCCTACATAAGAGAGAAAACATTTTTGTCATTTGTGTGACGAATCCTCAAAAAATATTTATAAAACGTAGTAAATAAACATCACCGACTTCCTGTAGACGAAAGAATCCTTCCAAGGACTAAAAAACTTTGGGGCGTTCCGAGCCCTCAATCGTCAATAAATAATAAACCCCCTGTGGCCGGTGTCGAATCATTTCCGGCCTTTCCATTATTCAAGCCGGACTCTTCCGGACGGTGAAGACTTGACGCCGCCGTTGGGGGCGGCTAAACGCCGGGAACCTTGCGGAGAGACGACATCTGTAGTTGGTGTATGCAAAATGCTTTCCCGGATTCAATCTGTGTTGCTTTGGATTAACTTTGCCGAAGAAAAGGACGGATCGGAAGTATTTTCTGCTAAAATACAACATAGGCGGAAATCGGACTTTTGATGGGTGTTACACAGGGTGTTCTGGTGAACGTGAGTATTTTTTTTTTTTTGGTTTTTATTTACTTAAAGAACACAAATTATAAAAATCGTGATAAAAATATCTATATGAATAATGTTCGTATCGAGAAAATAAAACAAGTATTTTGAAGCTTGAAGATTGTAGTTTTGAAATATTGAGATGAAAACCTTTTTTTGAGCATAATTCTCGACGCAATCAAAAGAAATAATGCAAGGCAAACATAGGCAAACATTTTGCAATTTTTTAATTTAAAAATAAAACATACTCTGTGTTAATTTGAAAAATGCAAAAAATTACTTTTTTTGTTGTTTTGGAAAATCAAAGACTACTTTGCAAATATTGTGAAAAATGCCATTATTCACGAAGTTAGTTCCTGAATAACTTTAGCCATACACAAACTTGTACCAAATGTTTATACAGATTTGGGCAATGACAAGACCAAAGACCTCAGAATGACTAGACAAGTAATTCCCTATGCATTGCAAAGGAATTGTTTTGATTTTCCACAACTTGAGACATCCTGCTATTAAACAAGGATGAAGATAGTTCTTTGTTTACTAGGGAACTCTTAACCAGTGGCGTGTGTGTTAAAAACGGTGATACATTTTAATATTTGTCTAATTTATATATACTTACCGATTTCACACCTAATTTGGTTTTAAAATAATGTTAATGACTTCTTTTTTAAATAAATAGAACCATGCTCGTTTTACTCCATAACGGCACTTACTGCCGAAAAAAAGTAATACTAGTTACAACAATCTTTATTTTCTCAGTAACAATATACATCAATATGTTAAATAATACTAATTAATCACAAAGTTACAGTTACAGTTGCATATAGTATGGTAGCTATACTATACTTGTATACAATAATATGCATATCAAGTAGGACAATTAAGTGATAAATGAAAGAGAAATAGTAAATGGGGTTATTACACATATTTTTAAGTTCTTTAATTTCTTAAAACAGATTTATGGGATCTAATTTGTTATGGTCGCAATTGCTACAAAGTGATCCCGAATTATGTGCAAAAAATTGTTTATACAATTTTAATGGGGGTCCTGTATTTTGACTAAACGAACTTTGGAATTCAGGAACTGCTGTGTCCTTAAGATAAACTCGGCCACCAGGTCTTATTAAGAAATCACTTGATGTGAAGTGATCTGAACATACAACACTATCTTTAGGACTATTTTCCTTTCCTATACAGCTCAAAATGCAAGAGAGCCAAACGTCTCGGCGTTCAACATTCGAAGGAATCCTAAAATCAAATTACCTAGGTATATTTCCTTTTGAATAATGTTGCCTTTGCAATTCATGTTACTTTTTATTTAACCGTAACACACAATTCACATTTTAAAAAAATATTTTATATTTTCAATATTATTGCACTGAAAATTTTCTATTTCAAATTTTGTTTTAAACTACCGTCTGTTATCTGTTACGCCCATGGTAAATCTACCTACCTGTGAAAAGAGCGATTGCCTCCACTTTTAAAGCGAAATCTACATATAACACAATATTTTCCCATTGTCTATTCACATAAACAATAAATTCTGCCAAAGAAACTAATAATCCACGGTAAACACAACGTTAAACTCAGTAAGCATGCAAAGAATTAATGGCGGCCGACAATCGTAAACAATAATAAACATCTAGCATAGAGCAGGTAGTGCGCGCACCTTACCACATGTCTTTAGCCAATGGGAGACTGAGTTCTCAAAATATTTACAGTAGAACAAAACAAACCAAGACAATGCACTGTCTATCCTTTCTGAGGTCGTTGGACAAGACTGTCCCGGTTAATGCAGGATTACCACAAGGATCAGATCTTGTCGCGGTTCTCCTCTCATGTATGTCAACGATTATTAGGGTAGACTCTAAATTATCATGGCATTGTCAATTGTCGATTTTTTTCATAAAATTTTTCTTTTAAATTTTTTAAAAAAGCCATTTCCATGCGAAATTCAATTCTCTACAAAATTTTGCTTCGTTTTCGTGCTATATTTAAAAAACTGCAAAAGTGAATTTTCACCCCTATCTTGAACGAATCCTTCCTTTTTTGCAAAAAATGAGAATTAAAACGTATAAGGGTAAACGCGACGAAAATCGAAAAATTGGGTAAGTTTGAGCGGCCATGAGTCAATTCTCATCCAAAAATACTGTACAGAGTGATTCACTATATTTTGACCCCCCCCCCCTTTAACTTTTTAAGAGTAAACAAAACGTGAAACATAAAAGTTACACGATTTTTTATAAATTTTTCGAAAACGATAGTAGAAAAACAAATGAAGTCCAAATAAAATGGCCGCGGATGTTCACTTTGTTAAGTTAAATGGAGCACCTTGTATATTTTTACATATTTGGATAGAACGTTCCCTCTCGAGCATAGTTATATAGGGTTTATTGGGTCTATCTTTAACAATAAGCAAGATACTATTAAAAAACGAAAAGGTTTTTTATTAAGGAAATAATACATCTTGTAATTATTGTTGCACCTCTTTCAGGCCAATTAGGTAAGGATTTACAATATTATGGTATTTTTTAATACAAAACTAGTTCATTCTAGGGGCAAAGGCTGACATCTATTAGGTATTCCCCTTATTAATACTTACTAATTGTTTTATCCAAATATGCCCAAATTTTAAACATATACAGGGTGTTTGCAATTCTGGACAAGATTTTTTTAATAATAAATAAAATGTAAATTGTTAAAACTTATTGAGAATCTCTGATATCGTTCTCTCTACATAAAAAGAGGTGAATAGTCTACCATCCGTTTTTTTGTACTAAACAGACAAATTGCTAGTTTAATTTTAGATTATCATGAGTATTTTGTTCGTTTAGGGAAAAGGTATATCTTTTATTGTAATTTTAATTGAGTCCTGATATTCACATTTAACTGTTTTCTTTTTTGTGAAAGGACAGTTTCTTTGGGAAGCGCGTGCCATAAACTTGCTAAAATAGCCCACCAATACAATCAATGAATTAATGGGCATGGAGCCGCTAATGAAAACAGTGAGTTAACTGAACATCTTTATTTTTTCTTTATCTTTATCTTTACACAGCGGTTTGTGTAAACATTTTTAAATTGTGAGCAGATCCAGGCGAGCTATCGATGGAGGCAGCGGTCGCAAACATGTTTATTCGTATTATTATGGTAAGTCAGTTGGTATTAAAGAAAACTATTTACAAAAAATATTACTGATAATCTAGATTTGTAAACATGTATTTTCAAAACTTCTCTCACGTTATAAAGACTGTATCGACTGTTTAGGATAATAAATAATCGTAAAACTGTCATTACCCTGATTCAATTCACCCATTATAGCTCATTAAATCGAAAAAATTTTCATGTTCGCTGACGAATTTACGGCATTTTTACGGACGGCACCGTTAGTTTTTAATTACTTTTATTACTTAGAGTAACGGTTTGCGGGATGGGACTGTGATGTTCTATATATTGAAATGCGCCATAACACCGCTATAAATAATGATTTGAATGGGCGCGTTATCCTTTATTGGCTCCGGGTATCACTGCGATATTGTATCGAAAAAAGTTTCTATGTGTAAAGTTCGACTTTGGGCCGGGTTCTTTGTCGAAACTTTGCATAAAGGCAGTCGGGTATGAATGGTAGTTACGAAAATAGGCTTCGGAGTTTTCAGTAAAAGTTTTACCTATAAATGACGGTATTTAAGTTCTCTACCATTTTTTTTTGTTGCCTTACTAAGGTCAGGTTAAACATGTTCTTTTGTTGACAAGAATATGGTGTGCCAAAATTCGACTCAAAGGCTTTAGTATCAGGATTTTTGAAAGAAATTGATTAATTAGACAAGTTTTCAAGTAGAATGTTTTTCTGAGTTTGATACTTTTCATGTTTAGATTTTTTTAAATGCTTGTAATTAAATGCTCTGTATTTTAATATACAGGGTGGTTCAGGTTTGAAGGCGAAAGCAAAAAGTTCCGTATGAACGTGAGTCGTAGTTCGTTTTATTTTAGAAATACAGGGTGTTAAAATTATAAAAAAATATGAAAACGACAAATTTTTTGAAAACGAACAAGAGTAAGAAAAGTCTTAGAATTAAACTCCTTAGGAAATAAAGTAATAACTTTTTAAGTAAGTATAAAGGTAAGTTGCGTTAAATCGACATATTTTGGGTGCTACATGCCCCTGCTTTATGTCGGATCTTATGCGAAACATCATGTATATACAGGGTGATCTATTAACCGTACGGAGCGGCTGCATATAGGAAACTAGACGTGCTACAATTATGAGGTAAAAACTCTATTAACAAATAGGACCAAAAGAAATTGATTTAAAATAATAAATAATAAAATAATTTTTTCCATGGTTTGATAGACCATTTATTAAGGCAAACAAATACACAAACCGGAGGTGGATATCTTCTGTCGTCTTCAAGTTATTGCTAAAATAGTGAAGTTGTACTAGAACATCCTCCTTTACTTAGTTCTCTAAATAACATTGACATAGCCCAAGCTAAAATTAAATTATAAAACTATACCAAAAAAGTACTTGCTATATTTTGAAATTTATTTGATAACTGCAATATTTAATTTTTTTATTTCAATTCCAAATATCTGAGTATTTATAACGATTGCTATTTCCATAACGAGGCAGGCTATGTCCTATAAAAATAGACAAATGAAAAATTATGTCAAACGATACGCGACAGCTCTTGCTTCATGCAAAATTAGTGTCATTTGTGTGAAAAAAGTACTTGTGTTCCATATGAAATTCCCAGGTCTCTAACTAATTCCCTAACATTTATTTGGGGATTTACATGGACATAAGCCAACACATTAGTAATATCTTCCGTTCTTGCACGGCGATGTCTTCTTACAGAATGTAGTGGCGTCTGGCTAAACGCTGAAATACTTCTCTGAAGTAGCGTATTCTACGAGGGTATCGCAAAGCGTATTCTCTTGAAGCTATAATGGCATTTTCCAAACATTGAAAATAAACTGCCAACATATCATATGCTTCCACATTCCTAAAAGGCATTTTCCTTGTTCACAAGTACTTTTCCAACATAGATCACACTAATTTTGCACGTAGTAAGGAGCTGTTACATTTCGTTTGGTATAATTTTTCAATTGTCTGCTTTTATAGAGCATAGCCTGCCTGGATATGGAAACAATAATTTTTATAAATACTCAGACATTTGCAATTGATAAAAAAATTAAAATTTGTACCTACGTATTAAGCAAATTTCGAAATAAACCAAGACATAAAAAAACCTATATCGTTGCATTTAACTTTTTTAGTAAGCGGAGACAATTACAGAATTTTTCTAATTAGCGACGCACTATGAACGATTACTTTAGTCAAAATCACGGAACTCTGGATAGAAAATAGACAAAAAGGTTTAGCAAGCGGTATTTTAAAGGTAAAGGGATTACCTTTTAGGGAAAAATATCGAAAATGTGCTCGATTTGTTAGGCTGCTCTCTGGGAACGTTTAAACCTCGATTTTTTCAATTTTTTTCGATTTCTTCGAATGCCACTATATTTCCTCATCTGACTATTAAAAAATACAATTTTTTTCAGAAAGTAGATTAAAAAATCTTCAATTTCCATTTTGGTAAAATTTATTTGACCTATTATATCTTGAGTGATTGGCATTCGAAAAGTTCAGTGTTCATAAATTTAGGTTCTAACAGTGTTATATCAAATTAATTTGTCCGTTTTCAATCAAATTCATTTAAAAAAGTATGTTTATTAAAGTTTACATTAAATGTTGGATAATTTATTAAAGTTTTAGACCGAATTACACAAATGTTTGGTTTTTAAAGATTTTTTTGGACTTCATTTAATTTTTACTTCAACGGTAAGATATTTCGTTATAGCAACGGATATTTATCCTGAGATTGAAACATGAATAACCTTTTATGTAGGGGTAATAGTTTTAGAGAAAAAATAACCTGACCTTACTTCATAATCGAGTTCAAAATCTTTTTTTCTGAAATAACTGATTGAGTGATAAATTAAATTATACGGGGCTTCATTTTTCAGCGTAATATAATGTCTCTAATTGAACGGTAATTGTAGCTCAGGTATGACTTCGAGTAGAAAATACTTTCATGCAGATTGGATGATCCTACCTATTCTCAAAATTAGAAAAATAAAAATAATATACTCAGAAATATACATTTTCCGCAATATAGCCATTTTATTTGTAAAGTAATTTAATCCAAGTGTATTATCCTTATATCCAAATCGGTATGAAGAAAACTCTAGTTTATATCATACATTAAATCAGTTATTGGTTTAATTTCTGGTCTAATTATTGTTTAAGCATTTTCTCTTACCTTGTGTTGCTTGTGTTGAAGATATCGTCTATTTTTTTGGAAGGAAAATAAAAAAGGCACATTTTATTTTGAAATATTTATTTCTTCGAGTGATCGCTTATAATATAAAGTGCAATTCTACCTAGTTACCATAGTTCCCTACATGATTATCATAGTTATTTATTTACAAACGAGAACTGAACAGTGTTTATAGTATTCCTCAGTGTATAACTAGATGGCAGTTCAATTAGCAGTCTGCCATGCCATTTTCGTTCCTTTTAGTACATACGTGATAACGGAAAAAAGAATTGTAACGGTCTATAATAAATATTTTACAAGCAGTCTTACAACACAATCTTAGAGTGATTGGGCAACTAAAACTTGCCATAAAACAGCAACGACTTTCTCATATAATGAATTTCATCAAAACTGAAGTATATATCTATGCTAACAATAATTTTTTACACATACGAGTATTTTTTTTACAAAAAATATATAAACGTATAATTTACTATGAGAATGTACAGTTTCATAGAAGGTATCTTTTGCCAAGCACCAGCCATCTGTAAAAATGACTGTTTACGTTCTTTATTTTGTACAAGGGGTGTCTGGAAGCGACAGAGTGTTGCCCTTCGAAGGTAGTTTTTTAAAAATCAACGACACAAAAATATGGCAAAAAAATATGTGGGGCGTTCCTGGCTACCTCTATACAGGGTCGTTCATATACAGGGTCGGAAAGTTCCCATGGTTCATCGGCCGTTACGTGAGAGCGATAAAGTAAGTCATAGAAATCCGTGCGATAGAGAAAGATGACTATAATGAAAGCGTCTAATAGTCACCGCCCATTTCGCCCTTCCACAAATATGAAGTGGATCTTATTTGTGGAAGGGCGAAATGGGCGGTGACTATTAGACGCCTTCATTATAGCCATCTTTCTCTATCGCACGGATTTCTATGACTTTCTATATCGCTCTCACGTAAAGGCGGATGAACCATAGGGACTTTCCGACCCTGTATATGGAAACGGTTGATTATCTCCTAAAGTAAGATAGCTATCGAAAAATCATAAGACACAAACATTTTAGGGTTTCTTGAAATATGTTACAATAAAATTAAGTATACGGGATCAGTCATGAAGTCATGACGAAACAAACTTACTTCCTGTGATGTGATAGCTGAATTCTGACACCGGATTCGTGATTAGGAGGCAAAAATACTACGGATAACATTTCGCATAAAAAGTACAGACAACATTTTTTTTGTCGACCGTTCCCATATACAGGGTGTTTCAGGATTAAGTCGACAAACTTTAAGGAGATATTCCTCATAAAGAAATAAGAAAGAAATCAAGTATACATTTTTTTCCAGAGACGCTTCATTTTCGAAATATAGATCGTTATAAATTTTTTTAAAAATTCGAATTTTTTAAATAACTTCTAAATAAAGAAGGCTATTTAAGCCAAATTTGGCATGACACATCTTCCTATAAGATAGCGTTTTTCCATGGAAGTAGAAGTCCCGCAAGCAACCACTGGCGGAGTTATGGGGACTTAAAAAAAAATAATACGGCCCTACTGAAAATAAAAAATGATGCCGTTTTTAGATAGAACAGTTTGTTATTGATAAAAAGTGTACATTCACTTTTTTTTCCTAATTCTTATAGTTTCATGTCAAAATTAGAAATGGCATTAGATGTTAGGTACTTAAATATTTCTATTGTTTTCAACATTTTTTTTTTCTAAAAGAAAAACACTTTATATCTCAAAAACGAAGCATCTCCTAAATAATTTTAATACTATTGGTTAAACCCAAAGGAAAGGGAGACAAAAAGGCTTATTTGACTCGCACATACTCGAAACTAAGACCAATTTTAATAGGTACTATATTTTTTTTAGGTTTTATGAGGAACGTCTTTCTAAAGTTTATCGACATAATCCAGAAGCACCCTTCCAAAAAATCAATTTTGCCATGAAACTATAAGAGTTAGGAAAAAAAGCGAATGTACACTTTTTGTCAATAACAAACTGTTCTATCTAAAAAAGGCATCATTTTTTATTTTCAGTAGGGCCGAATTAATTTTTTTTATAATTTAATGAGTCTGAGGCCTCGTAACTCCACCACTGGTAGCCTGCGGGAGTTCTACTCCTATGGAAAAATGGTATCTTATAAGAAGATGTGTCGTGCCAAATTTGGCTTAAATAGCCTTCTTAATTTAGAAGTTATTTAAAAAATTCGAATTTTTTTAAATCTTTAACGCCCTACATTTCGAAAATGAAGCGTCTCTGGAAAAAAATTATAGTTGATTTTTTTCTTCTTTTTTTATGAGGAATATCTCCTTAAAGTTTGTCGACTTAATCCTGAAACACCCTGTATATTAGCGACCCTGTATTTATCTTAAAAAGTGGAAGAACAATCTTAAAAAGTGAAACATAAGAATGTTTTTTTTGTAGACCCGTAACTTTTTCAGGAAATAGAAATTATTTTCGAAGTTTGGTCAAATCGCTTCCGGACAACTTAGTAAATAAATTTGATTTTCCAGTAACTATACAGGGCATATGAAGTGTATTACTGTATTTTAAGTTGTATTTTATAATAAATTTTAATTATTTTTTATTTAGTCTGTAAATAAAACAAAATAGTCAAATGGAAACAAACATGTTTCCTTAAAATATTCTTACAATATAAATTTTTGTTGTTTTACAGATGACTGATACAACAGCATTATAAACAACCGACTTAAAACATTAATAATACAACTAACTCGGTAACCTTACATTTAAAAATTTACAGTATTTTTACAGGAGCCGTACAACAATATCTTTCCGTGAAAGTTTTATACTAAGCGGCCCATTCATTTTCCTTGTACAAAAAAAAAACCTCGGGAAAGAAAAACCGTCCGTCCTGATCCGGGAAGTAATGAATTATTTTAAAGCAGGTGCTTAGCGGTGTTTCTTTATAAAAATTTACGGAATAATAGATGTTTTAAGTTTAGAAGTGGCAGTTGAACGTTTCTTTTCTTTGCGACGACAAAAATTGCCGGCGGAATTTCTTTTTAACTATGCTGGGGACAGGACCGTATTAAGAAGTCGCGCCTTTGGAAAAAGTTGTCCTCGTGGAGAAAAAAATCAAATCGTAAGTAGAGCAGCTCAGTATTTGATAGTTTTTATGTTTGTTGTATTATTTTTGGTTTCATTTATATGTTCTTGTTACATAATACGGTCCTGGAATAGAATGTTAAAGCTAGAGTATATGTCCAATTACACTGGTTTAAAGTTTGATACCTTTGAGTTTTATTAAGATAAAAAAATTAAATGGGATATAAGTATGCATTAAAAAATATCGACAATTATAAAAAAATATGTAATGTAAAAGTTGAACAGTTCAGTTTGTACAAATACAGAAAATGCTTATAATTTTCAACACACAGGTTGTTTTTTGTTGAAAATTGTTAATTTGTCAAATCTGATATCTCGACAATAAAATGAATGTATTGTTGGGCAACTTATTAGACTTATTGGACAACTGGATATTTAAATACGTAAAATGTTAAAAATTATAGAACATAACTAAAATTGGTGCTATTAATTTGGCATTAAGTCACTTAAAGCACTAAAATGGCCAAAAAATTAGAACCAGCTCTACTGGTTCAAATTTCTTTTTTTTTTTTTGAAGCTAGAAAATGTATTTAATTTTTAGTTACATGTACGAAAATAACTTGGCCAATTCAATTTCTTAATTAATTTATTAGATCAAATATTTGTATATGCAAAAGAAGATCTGCCTGTTATAACAAACTAATTTAAATATGTCATTTTGACGTGAGCAGCAGGTTTTGATTAACAGTGACAATCTTACCCGCAACATTACTTTCTAGGTTTTAACTATTTAATTCATATAATTTTCTTACCTAAAATTACTCACAATGACTTTCCATAGTTTCGACATTCGACCAAATTTGTAGAAAACTGGCGGTTATTTTCGCTGCATTTACTAAATAACAAACTTGGAGAGAATTTTTTAAGGTAGAATGCATTAATAATAAGCATTTTCTATAAACAAATTCATTTAAACTGAAAATCGGTGCTTAAAGTTAACACTAAACAAAATTGTTAAAACTTATTGGGAACCTCTGGAATCGTCCCCTGGTTACATACTACATACATAAAATGAGGTGCATATTTGTGGTTTTAAACGCCATATGTTTTTTATAGGAAACAGAAAAATTGCTAGTTAATTACAGAAACATGTGTATTTTATTGGAAAGTTATTAGTGAAGGAAATTTTTGTGCAATCAGTTATTTTTTAATAATAATAATAATAATAATAATATTTGGGATTTAATCAAAACAGTAAACTGAATCATACTGCACTAAAAAGAGATATGCAGCAACATTACAAGAATAGGCTATGTTTACTCTTGAAATCACACCTTAAAGAATCTATTTAAGGACATTAATTCAATAGAAACATTAAACTTCAAAATTAATTGATGAATATTACACTCAATATAGTGATATATACAAAAATTACTAGTTTCACATCTCGGAGATAACTAAAAACAAGAGTACAGAATTAAAAACGAATCAAATTAATATTTTATTTCTTAAACTAGGTAAGTAAAATAAATATGTAGAAACTTATTAAACAACTACTCTAAAAATACATACTTAAACAATGCCATATAATTAAGTAAAATGATTATTTATTAATGCATTTCTTATTGCTGTACCAGGACTATTTGCATCTAATATTGGTGCAACTGGAACATTTTGATAAAGTAAGTAATTTGGTTCACTTAGTCTTCGTTCCTGCAAACTATTATGTAAATCGGCATCTTCTGGAGGGTCTTCATCTTTTGTTAGTCGAGCAATATTGTGTAACACTACTATAGCAACTATAATGGTTAACGATGTATTAATTTTTGTTCTTAGTCCTAATGATAAAGCAGGAAACCTTCTTTTTAAAATTCCAAAAGTCCTTTCTATGCAATTCCTTGTTGCTTTGTGGGAATTGTTATATCTTTGGTCAGCCTGTGTTTCAGGGTTTAACAGTGGAGTCATAAGAAATGGCCGCAGAGGGTAGCCATTGTCACCAAGCAAAATGAATCCTCTTGGTATTCCCTCATTTTCAAATAGGAGACTCAAATGACTATTGTTAAAAATTGTACTGTCATGTACTGATCCTGGCCATCGCACTACTATGTTTCGGATTAACAAATTGGCATCACATACTGCTTGTACATTTATTGAAAAGTAACCTTTTCTGTTTCTAAATATTTCACCCATATTACCTCCAGGTGATAGTATTGGTATGTGGGTACAATCCAAAGCTCCAATAACTCCAGGAAATCGTCCTAATTCCAAAAATTTTTTTGCAACAGTTCCCAATTCTTCATTTTGTGGAAACTCTATATAAGATTCTCGTAAGGAAGCTATTGCTTCTGAAA
>NW_019416279.1:2286562-2291389 GCF_000390285.2 Anoplophora glabripennis
GGGCATTGCCTTAGAAGAACCTCGGCAACTATCTTAGTTGATAATGGTGGAGACATTACAACCCTAAAGCGACATGGTGGATGGAAATCTACCAGCGTCGCTGAAGGATACATTGAAGATTCTGTAAACAATAAGAAACAGATAGCGATGAAAATATTAAACCCATTAGAGTATAATGAACCAAGTACATCAAGCGAAACTGTAAATATTGATCCTGAAAATAATTTAATCGAAGACTTTTCTGTTAATAATGGTACAATTGTTAACACTGAAACTGAGAACCTTATTACAAGTAACGTATTCAACGACAGAACTGTAAACTTTGAAAAAAAGACAGCCAGCAGCGCTTTAAATATCAACAACTGTACCATACAAAATTGCACATTTAATATTCATGTTAATAAATAAAGTTTGATGATAGACATGTAGGTAATTTAGATGTTTATTCGTTTAATTCAAATTAAAGAAAAATAATTGTTACATTTGTTTTTTTATTCATGAATAAAGTGGTTAAAACTGTCATGTTTAATTAATCAATAAAATGTATAAAATGTATAAAATAAATAGTATTACCTACCTACTGATTTTATTTTGTGCTGAGATTGAACATCGCGTTATCCGCTATAAATTTTCAAAATTAGTAATTTTTTATATTCACGCTTGAAGAAAAAATAGTATATGTCACTCGGAGTGGAAGGCTCATTATGTGTTTTGCCCAATTTGCTCAGCCTCGGCTAACGCCTCGGCGAGCAAACTTTTGGGCTCAACACATAATGATCGCCTTCTACTCCTAGTAACATAATATACTATTTTTTCCCGAAACAGGCTCTTTCATGTCTATAATGACTGGGCTATATGAAAATTATCTTACTCAAATTTCGGTCAGTTGAGCCTGCAAACTTGAAAATTTTTAATAATTATTGAACGGTGTGAAATGAAAATTTGTGTAGGTATAGTTGCAGCCAAACATAATATGTATATTGGCATACCGAGAAAATGAAACAATCAGTGGCGTAGATATTGGAGCAGCAATGACATTTTTATAAATACAAAATTATAGAATCAGGTCTTTTGAATTACTTTTCGAGATATTGCAGTTTACGATATCGCTGCAGCAAAAAGCAATATTATTACTCAAATCAATTAGTCGACTTTAAATATTGAATTGCAAGTTTGAAATAAATAATTAAAAATAACAAATTAAATTGAGTGTCTTGTTATATTTACTGGATGCCAAGTAACGGCCTATAGTTTCACCAAAAAATGGGGAATTTGACAGGCCGTTAAAATATTACATCGAAAAGAATTTTTGGTCCAAATCTACAAATGACCCTGTACATTAATAAAGAAGAGAAGTAGACACCTTTTAGTGGTCATCTAATGAACTCTGTTTACAGCACTAGTATGCAAATTTCCTCGTGACTCACTCTGTATACAGACCCTTTGTTAAATCTGATTTACCGTCTATGTACAGGTAACTCGTCAAAAGCAAAATACGTCCAATAAAATTCTTTGAAAACTTGTATCTTTGTCCGTTATTTTATACCCATTAAAATAACGCTAACTAGCAAAAACAGTAAAAAAACTGAACTGTTGCCATTAGGGCGCCGCTAGATACGTATCGAATAAATTGATCGATGCAAAGCTTCAGGTCAGAGCCAACCATGTACATTGTTATTGTACAATGCAAATAGTTACTTTGGTTACTTATTTATACATATTCTCGTAATGTGAACATTGCAGTTATAAGAAGGCAATGATTGTGTCACTTTTTGTTTTTATGAAATTACATAAAAGAGAACCCGGCCTACAGCCAACTCTGTACCACATTGCAGCCAAACTAACATTTCCAATCTCTATTTAACGTGTAATTTAACTTAGTGTTTCGATTTAAGCTCGTGTGGCGCGTAACAAAAATATAAACTAAAGAAAATATGTCATAAAAACTAAGATGTTTTCTAAAAATATATATTAGAATACAGTCTTTATTTGTGGGATACCGTATGTTAATCTTAGAAAACCGACCCTTCCCCACACAAAAGACGCACGCCTTAACCCCCCATTGCGATTTTCTCTTGTATAAACCCACGGACGTATTCTAATCGAGATTCTGATCAATTCCTTCCCTTCTGCCATCCGTTTATTTCATATTTATTGAAGCCGTACATCTCTGGATATCCGTTCCCGAAAGAGGAGGAAGCCGCCGCCTACTGGGAATATAATTACATTCTTCTGCTCGCCTTATTTCCCAAAAATAACCACCTCCGGGAGGTGCGGTGTCTCTGAATCGATACACACTCCGCTAGGTCTTACGCTAGACTGGTTTGGCAAAAATAATGCGTGGGGAAAATTTTTCACATCGTCGAGACCGCGGGATAGTGACCTTGAGCCGCTCGCTGGGGGAATGGGGCGATAGGTCAGAGGACGGTTCAATGTTAAGGGGTCGGCGGAATGTTGGGTTTCCATTTATACGCGAAAAAATGTTAGTTTGAATCAAGAATATGCAGGAAGTTTGCGTTATTTGTGCCACACAACGACCTCAGAAAGGATAGACAGTGCATTGTCTTGATTTGTTTTCTTCTACTATAAATATTTTGAGAACTCAGCCTCCCATTGGCTAAAGACATGTGGTAAGGTGCGCGCGCAGTACCTGCTCTATGCTAGATGTTTATTATTGTTTACGACTGTCGGCCGCCATTAATTCTTTGCATGCTTACTGAGTTTAACGTTGTGTTTACCGTGGATTATTAGTTNCTACTTGAGATAAAGCTGTAACAGTGCTGTGATTTGATCTAAACCCTGATTGAATTGGAGGAATAATATTATGTGCTAAAACATATTCATTGATCTGTTGATATATAACCATTTCCAAAATCTTTGACATAACCGGCAGTATGCTTATAGGACGTAAATGTGAAATTTCTGATAGGGTAGATATTTTTGCAACCGGTAAAATAGTGGAATGCTTCCAAGCTGATGGAAATGTCGAAGTGTGAATTAAGTGTGTACTTACTATAATAAGCATTTTAATTGAAATGCCGTCTAAACCGACTTTGTTTTAATTTTATAAATAAGTCTTAATATAGTCTTAAACGTAAAATGTTTTTTCCTAGGTGAACTTTTGTATTTATCTTCAGAGATTTTATAATCTTTGTTGTCAATATTAGCACTGTTAATAAAATAAGAATTGATGTCATCAACGTTGCATATAGAGTCAGGTATTTCACCTCCAGCAATTTTATTTTTAACAATATCCATAGACCTTAGCGCCTTCCAAGTGCTTTTACTATCTCGATTTTTGAAAACAAACTTTAGATCTTCACTTTTAACTGTGTTTTTTTTCTGAAACCCTGATGGAAATTGCGAAATAGTCTTTTGTGTACAAAAATTTTCAGGCAGACATGCACCGACACTTGTTTACAGGAACAGAGCTATCGGTGGGATCAGCGGTCCCAAAATTTGCTCGTACCAATGCGGTAAAAATATTCTCTTTGCAAGAAATGTTACTAGCATCCAAGTTTTTGCAAACTCTATTTAATAACTCTTTAATTATCCTCTCTAAGTTTGCAAAAAAAAATGATTAAATTGGCAGATTACAGAAATAAAGTATAAAGATGCTATAAGGATAACGTACCGACATTAATGATTTTTTAAGTCAATTAAATTCACTCTCAATTATTAGGAGTCCATGAACTGAACCCTGAGGCATAACGTCTCAACGTTTTCAATAAATAGGTGATCTTGCATCGAGAGACCTTATCGAAAATTACAATAATAGCGACTCGTAGACATAATAAACCGTCCAACTTTATTTTCCCGTCTCTCCGACATGTCACTTAAATTAAATCCACGGTGAAGCCCGAGTTATTCGATCCCTTATCTGACATTCTCTATCTATTTCCCAATAACCGACTTATTTCGCCCTTCCATATATCTATTCTGTCTTCCGCAACCCAGTCTATATAAATATTTGATGTATCCTACAGCTAACCCCTACCCTTTGTCAAACCCCCTCGCCACCCCCATTGAATATTCCCCTCTGGGTCTCATTCCGAAATAATGAAACTACACAATTGTGGGATAGAAATACGATATCATGTTCTAGCATACAATAGGCTGGTAGTCCTATAAGTTTATTTGGAATAGAGTCTATTAGTATCGTTTACGTTTCTATTCTTGTACATTCACTTCCTAAATAAGCGGAATTATATTTACTCAATGGGGTGTGTTTCCACTTCTTAGCTACTTCACAAAATGAAAATAGGTTAAAAAATATGACACCCGTATTTTTTTTAATCCATTTTGACTACATCTAAGTCCTAAAATCAATTTCTTTAATTTCATATTCTGAAATTATACAACAAATGACAGAGAAATATTTTTTGACAAGTAAACTCTAAGGATGCACATACAGGGTGATATGTTGCAGAGAATATTACGATAATAAGCATATAAAACTATTAGGCCAATCATTATAGCTTTTTTTCGGGAAAAAAATACTATTAGAAGTTTCTCCGCGGAATATTGTTCAGAAACGTGTTATAAACAAAATATCAAAAAATCAACTCGAGACTAGTTGGGAAACTTTGTTAAAACAATGGTCAAAATTATGGAAAAGTAGTTTTTCGACTGGCGTAAAAAAACTGTTATTCATAGAGAAAAAAAGGTTTATACAAAAAAGGTAGGTATTAAATAAATCTGTAAAATAAGACAAGTCCGATTAAATTCCGATAATTTGTTTATGCGCAAGAGCTCAAAAATGGTCGAAATTGTCCACTTTTTTCAATTGCTAATAATTAATGCAATTTTCATCGCAGACACTTGTAA
>NW_019416279.1:2299077-2308187 GCF_000390285.2 Anoplophora glabripennis
CTTTTTTTCGGCAGTAAGTGCCGTTATGGAGTAAAACGAACATGGTTCTATTTATTTAAAAAAGAAGTCATTAACATTATTTTAAAACCAAATTAGGTGTGAAATCGGTAAGTATATATAAATTAGACAAATATTAAAATGTATCACCCTTTTTAACACACACGCCACTGGTTAAGAGTTCCCTAGTAAACAAAGAACTATCTTCATCCTTGTTTAATAGCAGGATGTCTAAAGTTGTGGAAAATCAAAATAATTCCTTTGCAATGCATAGGGAATTACTTGTCTAGTCATTCTGAGGTCTTTGGTGCCACATGTTCAGTACGTTAAGGTGCGTATGCAGTGGCGTTCGCGAACAGTTCGCGATCACTCAATAGATTGTTCGCAAAACGTTTACGTTAACATCGTAAGTAGCTCCTGTAACATTAACACCTGAAATTATCAGGAAATTCTATAGATCTGGCAAGATCAGTGTTTCTCAAATTTTCATGAAATTTTTATTATTAACAATTAGTTTATACTGCAAATATTTTTATTTCTATTTTTTATCATTGCGGAACGAAAATAGTCAATTGATTGCTATTCATTTGGATTTTATTCAGAACAGATTAGAATCAACTGCAACTTCATTCTTTACAGTTTGATTGAAACATTTCTTTCAGTATTATGTTATCTATTTTATATTACATTAACAATTATTATTTCTTTTTAAATAAAATTCAACATGGCAAATTACTTTCTTGAATATATTCTTCAAAAAAGAAATTACTTAACTACGCAGTGAAAATAATGAATCAGAATGATTAAAGATTTTTTTTTAGTCCGACTACAAAACGAAGTTATAGATACATTTTAAAAATACTGTTTATTATTATGATTTTTAATAAAATCCAACCGAAGAAGTTATTTCTTTCAGTTTCTCTAATACTGAGATCTCAATAGTGACAATCAAATTTGACTCACCCTGTATATAGGCTGTTTAAAAATTGACAGAAAGTGGGAACATTTTTATACACTGTGTCCTCCAACTGAAAAACTTCCAGAAGAAAAGTTGTACCTAAAGTTTTAAGAGTGCCGTACTATAATGACCTTCATTTTGACCCAGAGGTCAAACTTAGGGGCTATTTGGAGGTCAACTTCGGAATTTTAAATGGAATCATCATTTGTTTTATCCAGAAATGAAAAGAGCAGGGAATTCTACGTTCAAAGATGTATATTTAAACTTAGGTCAGATAGACCCCTGCGAGCCCCCTGAAGTTCAAATATGTCCCCATTTTAATCGATCACTCCAAATAACTTTGCACAATGACATCCGATTAAAAATATCCAGAACAGAAGTTGTACGGTTTTAAAGGGGCCGTACAATAATTGATTTTGACCCAGAGGTCAAATTTAGGGGCCATTTGGAAGTCAACTTCGGAGTCTCAAATGGAAACATCATTTGTTTTATCCAGAAATGAAAAGACCAGGAAATTCTACGTTCAGGGATGGATATTTGAACTTAGGTCAGATTGATCGATCACTCCGAATAATTTTGCACAATGACGTCTGATTGAAAAACTTCCAGAACAGAAGTTGTAAGGTTTAGGGGCCTTACGATAATAACCTTGATTTTGATTTGATTTCGGAATTTTAAATGGAAACATCATTTGTTTTATCCAGAAATTCTACGTTCACAAATGTATATTTCATTTTGGGCCAAATTGACCCCTAGGGGCGCTCTGAATGTCAAATCAGCTTTCCGACTGAAATGTTTACATTTTATGGCTAAGGTTGATTAATTTTTGTGCAAATTCCGTATAAACTACCGTGGTAGTATGGTATGGTCTAATTGTGACTCTTATTGCGCCCTGGGGTCAAATTTAGGGGTCATTTAAACTGATTTGGCTTTCAGAGGGCCCCTGGGGTCAATCTGACTCCAGAATGAAATATACATCTCTGAACGTAGATTTTCCAGCTCTTTCTATTTCTGTTTAATACAAATGGGGTTTTCATTTGGAATTTCGAAGTTGCCTCCAAATGACCCCTAAGTTTGGGTCAAAAATCAAAATCAATGTCATTACCGTACGGTTCCCTTAAAACCTTACAATTTTCGTTCTAGAAATTTTCCATGACCGATTTCTAATATATTGAGTGATAAAATTACATTACAACGCTATTGCTCGGTAGATATAAGTTCTTGCCTCAGTCTAGTCGACCAATTTCCCAGTGATTTTTATATTAGTTATTTTTCTATGGTGTATCACATCTATTTTGATTTAAATTACATTAAATCAAAGTTATTCAGATAAAATTGAAATCACGCTCTCTGAAACTGAATTGACAGGTTCTGAAAAACATCTGGAAAATGTGCAGAAGATACAGTCTAAGCCAATCAATACGGGGCGAATTAAGTCACGTTTTTTTGTGTATATTAGAAAGCCACCCCGATGCATTTCACAGACATTAAACCCCAAACTTGTAAGCAAGACGAAGTCAGCCTGCCAACGAAATTACGGAGCCAGGAGCAGCATCTATCAAAAATGTATTTAGTGCTCTATTTTGAAACAGTGGAGCTTGCAGCTCGTAGTTTTCTTTGTGAAGTTAGGAAAGTTACACGCCGAGCGGGCGAGAGAGAAAGAGAGAGACAAACAGATCGGGTTAAGAATTTCCCATGGGGCGTAAAAAGGGGTAGGTAGTAACCGACACCTACATTTATACCCTCATGCACAGAAGCAAAACAAGTGCGGAACTTTGGCTCGAATGGCGCGTCGATATATCCCGTGTTATCTTTTCATTAATAATTTGATGTTCGCTTGTTTATCCTTTGCGACGCGAAGTCGGCAAGGCCCTCTTAATATCGCCTTTTGAATTAAAAAAAATTAATGACGCTCTACACTGAGAGAACTTCCAGTTTTGTTTTGTTGGAATTAATGAAGGTTCTTTATTTCAGAAGTATCCTGACAAATTCTTTGTAAAAGTTAAACACATCACACACACTGGGAAAAAGTATTTGGATCAAATGAGCAGATAGTTTTAAATGGAATTATCTGCCGTAAATGTTATTTTATTTTATTCAAATGTATATACTTTCATCAAACTATGTGAAATATTTGCTGTAATCTATAATTTTTCTTAGAATTTATATTATTTGTAAATATATATAATTTAATACAAATCTTTCACAGTTTTGAAATTTATTACCTCAGACTTTAGGTACAATATCTCTTATCATAATAAACTGCAAACAAATTTGTTTCAAAACTACCAGTTCCTTAAAATATGTATTTAAAATTTAGTATTAATGTAGGAATAATTCAAGACAAATGTAGCATATTATAATCAAACTTATATTTTCTTGAAAGCAAATTGTAGGTCACAGAATGGCGTAGATGGGAAGTAGCACGACAGATGGAGCCAGCAATTACGCTCTTTGTATACATATCTCCTTGTGAGTAACGCCACTAAAGCAGATGGATCATTCTAACGACATAATGATGAGAACCATCAATAAGTCCCATATTTTATTACTGAGAAATATTTATATCCATATATATTCTTAAAATAAGTATACACAATCATTTGACCAAAACTAGTCAATTTTGTATTAAAAAAACGTTACATTAATATGCAATACAAAACGTGTTTCTATAAAATCTATGTAGATTAGATTGATCATAAAATTAATAAATAGAATTCGTTTAACCGTAAGTATAAAATATTTATTTTAAATGTTGCCTATTTTTAAAGTAATAAATTATATTCTGGGTGGAAATTTAAAATATTTAAATAAATAAAAAGTTTTCTTGAAAGACGAAAATATTTTCTTGCATATATACAGGGTGTTTGTAAATAAGTGAGAAATATTTTAGGGGGTGGTTGCCGAAGTTATTTTGTGAAAAAAAGTTCGTTTCCGAGATAGTGTTTAAATTTTAATTTTTTGTTTATTTTTATTTATTATTTCAAATAGTTTTAAAGGTATTCACTCGGAATTTGAAAAACGCTTTGGAGAGATAAATGTACATTTTTTTTGGGGTGATCCGAATATTTCTACTCGCACCAGTGGCGTTCGTGCGAGAATGCCACAACCTTTTTTAATACAAAAAATAGTACACCACCGAATTTTCCCCGTTTTGATATTTTTTTTCGAAATCGCCACCAATTCTGAATGAAATTGGCCTCTTCAATTTGTTTTTTGTAGGATCCACCGTTTTTGAGGAAAATAATAAAACATATTTTATTGTAGATTTTGTTAATCTTTTATTTAAAGGTGCAAGTAGAAATGTTCAGATCACCCTAAAAAATGCGCATTTATCCCTCTAAATTTCAAATTTGTAGTCAATATCTTCAAAACTTTGAAATAATTAATAAAAATAAATACGTTTATATGAACATTTTTTCACAAAATAACTTCGGCAACCACCCCCTAAAATATTTCGCACTTATTTATGAACACCCTGTATAAACGTGCGATACCTTAAAATCAAATGTACATTTGAAGCAAGAAAGTTTTTTTGTGTGCATCTTGGTTTGCAAATAATGACTGGTTGAAATTAGAAGAAAATAGAGCAAATAAAGTATTTGACTTACAATTCTATCTTGGTAAGTTTACTGCCATAAATTATTTTTCCTAATTTCATAAGTATTATTTATGAGATCCTGTTTTCACAACTACTTGTATTGAAAAGTTTTTCGACATCTCTTCCAGTTCAACAGATATGAGGCGATATGTATAGAACACCAAAAATGATTTTTGTGACAGTTAATTGTACCAACGAAGCATTTTATGTATGGCTGAAAAAAACGAACGAAGAAAATCAGTTTAGTCATTTACAAGTTATTTTTTTTTTGTTATTCAATTGTTTTTTGACACAATAAACTGTGCCATGGATCTATTTGACATACTGATGAAAATAATGGACGATCAGTATCAGTTTAGTGATTTGCCAAAAAAATGTACTTTGAAATGAAGACCCAATTTTACCAGTGTTTGAATTTTGGTGCCAATATTATTTATTTCTTTAATTTGACAAAAAAAAATCAACAAAAGGTTTTACAAAAATATGCACACAATTTTTGGATAATTCAAGGGAAAATAGTTTCAGATATTATACGATTTTATTAAATTCAACCCCGTAAAACAATATCTCTCGTAGGTTTAGTCTCTAACCTCGATCCAATTTCCGTTGTTAACATACAGCAGAGTCAGCATATTCGGGTTGCCGTTTCGTCTTGTGAATAATTTGTCTAAATCCTAGCTTTCTGGAGTTAGTCAGGTTTGCACAAGTTTAATGTAATTGCATGTGAGTTAATATAGGGATAGGTGTGAGTGGGGTTAAAATCTGCAGCATATTTTTAATATTTTGTACAAAAAAAAAAACACAAAATTGATTTTTGAAAACGAATTAAAAAGATATTGTTAAAGTAATGCTACAACACATTAGTAATTAATCTTCAAACTCTTAAAAACTAATTGATTAGTAATTAACTAATTAGTAATTAAGTAATTAGTAATTAAGTAATTGCAAATTATTCTAGTTACATAAATGAAATAAGGTATGGTGATAAAAATAAAATGACGTCATCTGGACACCAATGTAGCTCAATTGCTAGCATTTGCTATAGAACCAGTTGAAAAGACTAATTATTGTTAAACGGTGTTTTTTTGTTTATAACTGAATAAGCAAAATGGACTTTAGCTACTTCAGGATACACATTTATTTCTATTTAATTTCACTAATCTTTTAATAAGTTGTTAATGATTATTGTTATATCAAGTATTTGTCACCAATGAAGTGACGTCACACGGAAAGCTTAGAGGTCTTGTTAATACTTGCTCAATTTTTATATACAGGGTGATTCACAAATGGTGACCAAAAATGAAACCTCGTATTCTTTGGTGAATTTTAACAGGAGTTTTTCCTATAAAAATTTTATAGCGTCCTAGACGCTTCGTTAAAAAGATACAGGGTGTTAAACTTCAAAAATTATTTTTAATTTTTTTAAATAATTTAAAAACTAGTAAGTGAAATAATTGAAATTGGACACACGTATTGTAAATGTAAACATTGTCCAAAATCTGAGGGATTTTCCTAAAATGTACATGCTCCAGTAGCGGAGAAACAGGGTATCGGTGGTATATTTTTCTAAATAAAATAGTACGCCACTGCTTTACGGTAACAGCCATAATGATTTTTTCGGATTCGTTTTTCAACTTTCTACAAATTACTACTCTCTTATGTTTTTCGAAAAAAGACTGACTTTCGAGTAAAACTTAAAAAAACGAACTTTTAGGAAAAACCTTCAGGTTTTTTGACTTACTAGTTTTTAAATTATTTTAAAAATTTAAAAATATTATTTAGTTTAACACTATTTTTTTAACGAGGCGTTCTGGACAAAAACTTTATAGGAAAGACTCACCTTAAAATTCACCAAATAATACGAGGTTTAATTTTTGGGCACCATTTGTGAATCACCCTGTATATACAATATATATTTTGAAAAATAACTTAAATATAAAAACTTCGACAATATGACAGACCCTAATTTTTTTTCTCTAGGCGTCGTTTGATGCAGCATTCGTAATCTTATAGAACGTCGCCTAAAATAATGGTGTTTTAATCCCATCGCATGGCTGTCACAACCACCCCGACAGCTGTAAATAACATATATATGTTTTGCAGCGGTAATATAGGACCAACCTATTATTAATAAATCACCGAATTGTATCCTTTGTGGAATATCCTCGCTAGAACTGCGCTCTCTCGCGAGATCCTCGCCGAATCTCAATGAGATGGAAACCGAGGCGAAAACCGATCGATTATTCTGTTACGTTTTAAATTTAAAACCATAGCAAGGTGAGATTCCCAATTTTATCACTGCGACGGTCGATATTTTGTCCTTTCTTTCATTTTGATGGTGTTTTCTTTACTACAATGCTTGTTGATATAAAACTAGAGACGATGCAGCTCACAATAATTTTTTTTAATACATTTAAATGGGAAAAAATGCAGAAATGCCTGTAAAATCAATAAAAAATAAATTGTGAGTTATACATATGGCTTAAACCTAACATACATTGTGAGGAAATTATTGACACGTCAATCTACAACACCTACAGGAAGGACCGTTGTGATTGCAACAGCGATAAAAGTGATGGTGGTGGTGTTTTCGTGGCGGTATCTAAGAAATTTTCCTCTAGTGATGTGTCTACAGAATGGTCTGCTAATAACATTTGCGAAGATTTATGGATTAAGGTTTTGTTGCCAGGCAACAACAAGAAAATATTTATCTGTTGTATTTATATTCCACCTTATGCTACATTGTACAACTACTTAGATCACTTCAACAAAGTTAGTAACTGTATTGAAAATAATCGTAATGATGTATTTTTTATAATAGGCGATTACAACTTGAATAGATTTGAATGGTCCTATGATATAAAAACTAAGTCATTTTTACATACGTTGGTAAACGATGAGATTTATCAAAGTTTTTCTGATTGTGTGTCCTTTAATAGCTTATTCCAATTTAATGGTTGTGTTAGTAGTAATGATAGGATATTAGACTTATTTTTGTCCAACTATTCAGATATTATAGTGAGGAGGTGTGATTGTCCTTTTGTTAAAGAAGATTTACATCATGTGTCACTTGATATTCAAATTGACTTATCTTACATTGAAATGAAAGAACCCAAAGTTTCATATTTGTCTTTTAACTTTTTTAAAGCAGACTATAATAAAATTAATGACGAACTTAGTGTCGTCAATTGGGAATTATTGTTTAATAAGACTACTACTGATAGAGCTATTTCCATTTTTTATGAGGTCCTAAATAATATTATAGAGAAATATGTTCCTTTAGTTGACCATAAAAGTAGAAAATATCCTATCTGGTTTTCTACTGACACAAGGAAACTGCTAAGGAAAAAAAGTATATTCCATTATAGGTGGAAAAAATATAATAGAATTGCTGATTATAATTTGTTTGCAAGTCATAGAAGCCAGTCTAAAAAACAAATAAACATTGATTACAAAAAATTTATTGCTGATACGGAAAATAATATTATTAGTAACTCAAAAAGATTTTGGTCATATGTTTCGCATATCAGAAGTACAAACAGTATTCCTTGCAACATGAATTATAACAACAAAGTTTTTAGTAATTATCCAGACATTGCTAAAGCTTTTGGCAAATTTTTTGCTTCTGTTTATGAGCCATCTAATAAGCCAGTAATTACTGATGACCCTTTATGTTTTAACAATGCTATTAATATTACCTCTATTGACATTAATGATATAACAGAGAAGATTAATAACTTAGATATTAATAAGGGTGCTGGGTGTGACAATATACCTCCCATTTTTATCAAATCGTGTTGTAATCATATTAAGTTACCACTTTTTTTAATATTTAATAAATCTATTACTGAATGTTGTTTCCCTGAAAAGTGGAAGATTGCTAAAGTTACACCTATTTTTAAATCTGGTAGTAAATATGAAGTAAATAATTATAGATCAATTTCTATTTTATGCACTTTTAGCAAAATCTTGGAATCAATTATTACGGATAAATTATTTTTTCAAATAAAATATTTATTAAATGAAAACCAGCATGGATTTTTCAGTCGTAGATCTACTGTGACTAACCTTGTTCCTTATGTACAATTCATCTCTGATAGTATGGATAAAAATGTTCAGGTGGATGCTGTATACACGGACTTTTCGAAAGCTTTCGATAAGGTTCACCATGATACTCTTTTTAATAAGCTTCGATGTGTTGGTGTGTTTGGCAACCTTCTGGCATGGATTAAATCGTATTTAACCAATCGTTCACAGTACGTTGTTATTATGAATTGTAGCTCTGATGTTAGCAAAGTTACGTCGGGTGTTCCTCAAGGTAGTCATATAGGTCCTTTACTGTTTTCTATATATATAAATAATATATCTAACTGCTTTAAGCACTGTCATTTCTCAATGTATGCTGATGACCTTAAGATGTTCAAACAAATTTCAAGTGATACTGATGTTGTTGAATTTCAGGAAGATATTCATAGACTGTATCATTTTTGTAAGTCTAATTACTTATTTATTAATGATAAGAAATGTAGTCATATCTCTTTCACTAGAAATAGG
>NW_019416279.1:2310122-2342127 GCF_000390285.2 Anoplophora glabripennis
GCGTCGTAGCGGTCTGCCGTGAATGGTAACTGGCATTATCCATGACAATTACAGACCCCGGAGGAATAAGATCCAACATCTGTGTAAAATACTCTTCGAAAACATCTGCGTTCATGTCTTCGTGATAGTCACCTGTATTTTTAGATTCAAATAAAAGTAAACCGCCATCTACAAAACCACTGGCACTACCTATATGTGTCACTATTAATCTTCGCCCTTTACCTGAAGGTGCCTTGAATCCTGTCAATCAATTTTGAAAAAAATCAAAATTTTTACAATTTTTTCAAAATTTTTTGGGTTGAATATTTCAAATGTCAAAATTTGAAAGTTTAAAAAAAATTATTTTTGATTTTAAAATACCTGTTCAGAAAATTATACTGAATCGTTTTCTGTTATTTGATGCTATTTTTTTCTTCGTAAGCCGTATTTCATTGAGTTAAAAGTAATATTAATTTAAATCGATACCCCCAAGTTAATCTTCATGCATTTTTTCACACGTTATACCATTTATTGATTTTTTCCGAAAGCTTTCAAACCTTTTATAAATCAGTTTTTTTCAAAACTATCAATTTTCTTCATTAAAAAAATGATCTTAAATTTTATAAACCAATTTTTTTTCGACATTTGATAAGTATTCAATGTGAAATAGCAAAAAAGATAACGCAAAAAAATTTTGAAAAATTTGATTTTTTTCAAAATTTTGATTTTTAATATTTGATGAGTATTTAACGCGAAATTATGACAAAAATAACACAAACAATTATTTTCATCTTAATCATCATTGATGTTTAAGCAGCAATAAACCTGCTCCTTTAATTTTTTATAAAACTGACGATTGAGGAAAGGAAGACGGTTTGACAGATCGATTTCAAAATTTACAGGCCTCATGGGCATATATTGAGCTAAGAAAAAACGTACAACAGTGGTACTTTTCGCGATATTTGAAAAGTAGTCGTTGAATTTCCAAAACAACAGAAAAGTCATTATTTTGTACGTTTTCAAATTAATACTGAGTATATAAAAAAAATTCTCAAACATACCAAAAAGACCTTGAGGAGGATTGATTGAAGAGAGAGAAGAGATTGATTTCAAAACTAGAATCTTAAAGCTTCAAGATGCTTCTTTTTTTTCTCGATACGACAATTATTCACGAAATTACAGACTTTCAGAAATCAAAAAAAAAAAATTGTAAAATTTTCTGCTTTAAATTTTTTTGCTAAGTTTTTTAATTGGAGTGTTGCTGAGATAGCCAATAGATGCATTTTACAACACGACTTCAAATCAACTGATATCCAACAAGGTTCATTTTCCCCACTCACCCCGGATGCAATTTTCGAAATCGAAAAACTGTAACGTCCGCCTTACTGTCGCAGTTGAAGTTAATTGGGCTCTTAAACGGCACCGGAAAACTTTAAATGCAAAACACAGGACAAAAGGAACAAAGCCCTATCTGGAATTCTTTGTATAAGCAGCAATGTGTCCGGGAAACTGCTTGCTCTCTCGATCTCAACTTATCTGCTCGCATCCATTAGGAGAAAAAATTAAGCGGTACGACGGCACAAGGTAAACAGTTTTTACGAGGAGACAAAGGCGGGCGACGTCGGGAGCGGGGGTGGGGGCGGCGTAATTATTAAATAATGAACCCGTATAGTGCCTGTTTGAACAGGCGTCAAAGAGGCGGCAATTTGCCCTTTATCTCGAGCAGAAGTGCATGTTTATCTTTCGATTTCGTGTTGCACGAAAAAATTATAATGCGCCGAAAAATTGCAATAAGGAACTGAGAAAGACTGATATGACAAGATAGAAACTAAATTCGCAAAATTAAATTGCAGAAAGTTGAAACTAATGTTAAAAATAACAAAAAAAAATTGATAAAAGTATATTTCAAATAAAAATTTAAATAAAAAAATTGACAAATGTCTAAAACATAAATAATTATAAATTATTTTCGATATAAAAAAAATATTCATAAGGCAACAACAACATAAAAACACTGTCCCAGAGAACAAGGTTAAATTTTGTTTTAAAAACGAATTTCAGTAAAAAATATATCATTGAACACATTTTCCAAAATTTTCAACATGGCGTATAGCAATCATAAATTTCATTTCAAAATATCAAATTGGCACATCATTAGATAATTTCAGTAAAATTTTCATTGGTATTTTGAAGTTAATCTATGGATACAAGGGAAAAACGAATTTAGTAACGGCAAAGCCATAAAACAACAAATTTTATAATGAAAATAATTAATAATTATATAATAATTTTATAATGAAAATAAAAACTTGGAAAAATATTTGTAAAAAATTGTATAGAAGCGGTTGAAATATTGTTTATTTTTAAGAATTGAAATTGAAGGTGCGAAAAAACAATACATAAAAAAAATGATGGTTATCAAGCCAGTTATATATCAAATTAAATCTTAAAAAGTGTACAAAAAGAACTAATAGCAGACTCAAGGACAGATCAAGTAAAGTGAAAAAATGTTCCGTACAATATGACATTCTAGACTTCGACATTTTGTAGATGCCTATGTAAGTGTCAGAATTCGTCACATTTCAATTTGGACATAACATCGATATGAAATATTACAAAATAATGAAATTTAAATTGACACTCAGAAACTACACGTAGAATTGAAATAAATGGTATCAATAAAAGCCAAGTGAGGTTATGTAAATTTCTGTAAGTGATAATACGGAATGAAAAACCGCGAATAAGGCAAAAAGTAATCGAGCTTGTAAAGGTCTACCTGGGAACACAAGACGACGAGCTGAAGAAAAAAAGACCAGAACAGAATCAGTTTAAAATAAGATCTGTCCAAATTTTGTCAGGACAGATGCAACACACAACAAATCAAACAAATGAGGTGTGGTTTATATCGAAGAGGAAACGGGTATAGTACAGGTGGCCCAAACAAACTCCGAAAAGGAAACAAGATCAGGGTGGTTCAAAGAATACTAAAAGAGGACAAAATATTGAGTAACTGGTTTATATAAACGAAAATAACAGTAATAACAATATGGTGGTGAAAAGTCAGAGAAATAAAAAATATATTTAGTTAGCAAACTAGTAAAAAATCAACTTCAACAAACGAAATAGTTTACCTATAGGAATTGAACTAACTAATAGAAGCAACTTGTGTAATATACTTTTTTTCGCATACATATAATAAATAAAACATAAAACTTTGGCGCTCAACGTGGGGCCGGTCAAAATAAAAAACAATTCAAACCAAAAAGTTACATTAAATTACAATAAAATTGCGCTTATGAGCATTGATGAACGTGCCTTTAGTTATTCTTTCTTCTTGTTCTTTTATAGATCAATAACTTTTAACTTAAATAACATTTTTTTTTGATTTCAGGTACTACATAAATTTACTTTCTGCATCGATTAATACTAGGTATTAGAATTTTTTTGTAGTCGCTGACACCTTATCGCGGAAAGCAATATTTTGTATTAATGAACATTTGGATATCAAAATTTTAAAGACGAACAAGATGAAGATGCAGAATTAGAGGAAATTATTTTAAATTACAATAATATAGATCATTGAATATTTATATTAAAAGAAATACAGTCCCTGTTTTTAATCACAAAATTCAGTGCGATTTTTTATAGCCAATAAAACTTACATTCCACTATCTTCAACAAAAACTATTTTTGAAAAAGTACATTCAGTTACACATACAGGAAATCGTGCTTAAAAACGAATAGTTAAAATTATTCTTGAAATGAACACTGATATGACAACTTTGGCTAATAGACCAGGGCGCATCAGTCAAAATATCCCGCTTCTTGGATCTAAGAGGGGTCAAGCTAATTTTTGCTGGAATACATTCAGTACAACTCACATAATAAAAGTGTAGATCCCTAGATCTGGGCGAGGTCCGGAACATTTTCAAAATTGCAGAAATGTTTAATTGTGAAATTTTAAAAAATACCTATTTTATCTGAATTTTTTACTTATATATTTGAACCTATGCATTTTGGAAGAAGACTGAAGAGGAAAAAAGTTTTTAAATTGAATTTTGCACAATATATTGTAAGTTAAAAATGTTTAAATTTATTATCGACGTTGCAAAATAGCAATAATTGATGAAAATAAGGAAAAATAATCAAGTATTTTGGATAATTTTTTAAAAATATTTTAATTACTCCGAGGGCATTCTAATTTTGGTAAAAGAAACATTAGAGTATAATAAAACAACACACCAAATTTCATTAAAATCGGTTCTATAGTTTTCGCAAAATAATTTCTTTAGAAAAATTTTTCGAATTTTCAAAATGTGGCACAGCCTCAAATAAAGCATCTAGATACTTGAAAAATTTTCACATAGAAAAGATCGCTCAACCTTTCAAATGGTTTTTGAAAAATTGAAATCGGTTTATTAGGACAGTCACAATTAATTTAATCTAATTTTCCCCTTCAATATTCTTACAAAATGCAGTTCCAAGATATAAGTAAAAAACTGAGATAAAATAGTTAGTTTTTTAAATGTTTTAAACATTTTTGCAATTTTGAAAATGTTCTGGACCTCGCCCACATCTAAGGATCTACACTTTTGTTATGTGAGTTATACTGAAGGTAATCCAGAAAAAAATTGCTTACCCCCTCTTACATCCACCTCAAAACAGATTCTCCCTGGTCTATAAACAATGTTTAGATTTTCAAAAATCAAAAGTTCACAGACGCAATAAACCCAAAATTGAATAATTTAATGTACCTCAAGGTAGATTTGAACTTTATTGTTGGATCTTTACCTCCTTCTGATAGTTACACTTACAGTTTGACGGTTGACGATAAAGGAAAATGTGAAATGCATTTTTTTTGTTATATTTAACGTCATTTAGTGAGTTATAGTTTGGTGGGAAATCGCAAATAAAAAAATGGTTCCAGTAATTTATGATAACTTGTTTATCGGCCTAAACTAATAATAGTTGTGACACCATTAAAAAACATTGTCTTTTAAAAATTTATTCATAATTCCAGTTTTTTCTTGTTCTACATACCACGACCGGCAACGTTTGGGCCAACGTCCTTGTAATTATGTTATAACAAAATGCGGGCCGAAAACGACCCCTCCTTTTAATTAAAACAGTAAATTATTACGACTATTAAGTTTATGTGGCCGGTGTGCGTAGACTTTAATCCAAACTTTCGTGTAATTGTTTTGTACGTACGAATGCGGATCACCCCCGTTCGGACAAAGGAGGCAGCCCGAAATTAAGAGAGACGCAGCGGATACAATTCGCAATTAGCGACGGCTTAATTGGGGGACGAGAGGGGAATGCGGCGGAATAATTTTTATAAGGCGTTGTTGGCGAAAACTTTTATTTAATCTTGAAGTAATAATCACCTTCCCTTCCCCACCCAAATGTATTTGTTGGTCTCCAAAACAAGAATTGTATCTCAAAACCCCCCACACAACAACATCCTGACATGGAATTACGAAACACCCTGTAGACATAAGATAACTCAGAAACGACGAATCACTCTTTGAGGATGTATTCGGTGAGGATAGAAATCACCTCGATAATCAGACGTATGCATCCAAGTAAAGGATTATATTCATCGTAATGTGTAATAGTTAATTAACTGACATAACAGTTAATTAATTGGTTAATCAGGTATTACCAACGGCAGACAGCGTGGAAAACGTCTTTCAAATGTAATTAGCTTTGATATGTGAATTTGGGTGGTTGATTCAAACGAATATTTCCAATAAATTGCGCTGCACTAGACTAGACCTGCCTACAGTGTATTTAATGAATTAATTTATTTATTTAACTTTTATCGATCAGCGGTTCCCAACATGTCTGCCGTAAGAAACCAGTGAATGTAAACATGTTTATAAAGACTAAAGGTAATCATTCATTTTGTAGAAATAAAATCAGAGATTATTTCCGAAGCCATAGCATTAGCAAACAGTACTTTTATAGTCTGCAAAATATAATTGGACATACAACTCTAGCTATTGGTCCTGATGAGTAATGGCTGCACTGTTCAACTTCCTACCCCCAATACTCCGCTACTTACTATCGAATTACTTGGGAAAGAAAATAAATGGTCCGGTTTCGACTACTCCGAACTTTTTGTTCTGTTCGGGACTGGGTAAACGTTACAAAGACGGCTTAATCTAGTGCGATGGACTGCTCGACATCTAACTTAAATTGGCTGCTAACAAGAAATCACCGGAATAATTAATCCGATACTGGAATAGACATCCGAAATAAACTTGGGAGAGATTAGAGGCCGTTATAATTTAAACAAAGTTTCGTTGTGCCTCAGGGAACCAACTGGGGACTCTTGCTATAAAAATATGGTAGTCAGTGGGCTGCTTATTCAATTTATTCTTAAGAGAAATATATATTGTACTAGAATGAATGAAATGAAATGAACTAGAATGAAAATTATTTAAGTTACAGTAAAAAAATCACTATATGTATGTGGGTCTAAAAATTGTCAAACTTTAATGAAGGACGTCACAAATCAACGAAAAAGATCTTATACGCATGTGTCTGGAAACGATTCGTTTCTGAGATATATGCTAAAACTCGAAAAAAAATTAATTACAAAAATATGGAAGCGACAACAACAAATTTCTGCCAATTTTTCCTTCCTCCAAGCTCACTATTATGATATTCTAGTACAGAATATCATAATAGTGAAATGTATTGTGGCTACTTGTTGCTATAATGTACCGTTTCCAATATAATTAATAAAATGTTAGTTCAGTCTAATTCTAAGTAATTTTTGTGCCAAAACATCAAAATGTTTTTTAAATAACAATAATTATTCTTCAAATATTACAATATTATTTACTCCGCTTCTTTTAATTGTTTGAAAATATGTATCGCATTTTCATTAAATTTGTATATGCAAAACAAAACGTTTCCGGACACATGTTTATATCATTCGTTTTTTTTTTTTTTGATAATTTGTGACATAGAATCTGTCTTTAAAGTTTGGTCGAGTATTTAGATTACACCCTGTATGCGTTTGAAACATGGCGTCGGCTTAATGACTCCTCAGTTTATTATATCACCAGATCATCGAAAAAAAATCGTTATCGGAGTATCAATGAGATTAAAAAAAGTCACATTCTAAAATTAGAGAGATGTATACCTATATGATGCTACACAATCCCTTTTTAAATAATTTTTGTATTCTTTTCTAATGGCTCAAAATCTTTCCTTTAGGTTATTTTATTTTTTCTTTGAACTGTCATACCTCAAAAACAAAAACACCGAATATGGAGATAGCCTTCTGAGTATTAAAGTAAAGACAATATCGAGAAGGATTTCGATTATATGTCAGTGAAAGTAATAGCATACTCCGGAGTTCCTCAAGGATCAGTTTTAGGGCCATTATTATTTAACTTGTTTATTAATTATACAGAGTTAGTTATGTAAATGTACATTGATTATTATAAGCTGATGACCTGAAGATTTTTTTGCGAATTATCTAATAATAATAATTGTTAGTTCAACAAAACTTGGAGTAGAACAATTTGTTTTTAAATGCATTTAAGGATTTACAAGAAAACAATAATTAGTCTATCGGTATGCAGAAAATAATTGTTTTAATACTATTTTTACATGAATCCCTTAAAATGTTATGAAAAATTTGTGTGTAATAGAACTATCACTAAAAAATATTTTAAAAATCAGTTCTAGATTTAAGGTTGAAACAAGAAAGTATTTTTTTAAAAATACATGTTTATGCAGCATACTTTGAACGTCCTGTACACTAATGCAAAAAATTAAAGGGTCAAAAGATTTTCCGAAATTTTTCCGTGATTTTTGACAGACTCTAGTTAGGTGAAAAATGGTTGTATCGGAAATTAAAAAAAGGATTTTGAAGCTCTAAGATTCTAGTTTTTAGATCTTTCGGTCGACATTTTTTGGGACCTTCACCTATCATGCAATTCTAAGATATAGCGCGATAAAAAAATTTTGCAAATTTTTGTTTCAGCTAAGCCAGATAGCTTGTTTATTCAGCTTCAATTTCCTTTTTTTTTAATTTCGATACGATCATTTTTCAACGAAATATTGAACTTTTAATGGAAAAGGATTCTTTTGTCTTCAATCATCGATATCTTGGAGACAAATGGTTGTACAGAGAACTGAAGGGCAGTTTCGAAAACTGGAATAAATTTTCTATAACAAGTTGACGGAGCTTTTCGGAAAAGAAATTTTTTTTCATCTTACACGAATTTTAAAAAACAGAAAAAGGGTAATATACGATTTTTTAGAAAATTGACGGCTAATTTAGAAATATTCACGAAATGTTAAGCATAACTTTTATAGTTCGATATACCCAGAAGAACCCTGTGAAGTTTCATCTCGATCTAGCGAATCGTTTATTTGTTTCAAGCAGTCAAGCTTTTGATAAAAACTAAAGGGTCACATTTTTTGAGCTTAAACACTTCATAATCATAATTAAAATGGAAAAAAAAATTTTTTTGAGGTTTTCTCACATTTATACCGCAAATAACGTTTAAATTTATGAAAAAAAAAAATTCGATTTCTTTTTGGTTATTGGAAAATCTTCCGGACATTGAAGAAAACAAAATTCAATTGTTTCCAGCACGATTCGGCTTTTCCGTCCTATGCTTCTGTTCGTTAACTTTTAATTAAATTAAAATTAAAGTTGCTGACCCAAACCCCGATTCATACTGTTTTTTGAGATAAATTTATAATTCATCTTTGTCTTCTCTGAAAAAAATTTCAAAATTTTTTTTATTTTCAATTTAAATGTTATTTGCGGTAAAAATGTAAGAAAACCTAAAAATTTTTTTTTCCATTTTAATCATGATTATGAAGTGTTTAAGCTCAAAAACCGTGACACTTTAATTTTTATCAAAAGTTTAACTGTTTGAAACAAAGAAACGGTTCACTAGATCGGGATGAAAGTGATGAAACTTCACAGGGTTCTTCTGGGTATATCCAACTGTAAGAGTAATGCTTAACATTAGTTATTTCGAGAATGTTTCTAATTTAGCCGTCAATTTTCTAAAAAAACCATAAATAACCCCTTTTTCCCTGTTTTTTAAAATTAGTGTACAAGATGAAATCGGAAATTCTTTTGACCCCTTAATTTTTTGCATTATTATTAGAATATGCCGTTGTCAGTCCCATTAACATTCCTATGGTGAAATTTTTTTCTTGACAATGCTATGATAGAAGAAGGCGGCATTAAATGGACACCCTGTATATGATAATTAAATGTCCTTATTCTAGAACAAACGACAAATATCCACATGAGAAATACTCAGTATTAAACGTATTTCATATGCATGCAGTATGACTTAAATTATAACGGCCTTCTAAATGTCTCAAGGTGCCATATTTTACGATATCGTTCAGTTGAGATTCAGCTCAGATTTAAGGTAATTACTTTTGCGCCGAGCACCCCATCGCTGTAAATAAAACAGCAACTGCGTCCCCAACGATTCGGAACGAAGTCTAAACATGATTTATTGTAATTAGTACTATATTTTTAATGACTTGTTTACTCTACGTTGCACTACACAATTCACTAACCCATATTCTGAATTATGTCGTCCTGGTTCTCTTGGTTGAATTAATTGTTTAAGACCGCGGCAGGGGTCGCAATAGGATTGTCTTAAAGTACAATTTAACCACTGGTTTAGGTGGGGCGGCTACACATTCTCTGCTACCAAGTAGGACGCCCGTCAGCCATAAAAAAAAGTAAATGCGTGCGAGAGAGGGATCTGCCAGAATGATTTTCAATAAACTATATAAAAAGGAAGAAATATATACTTCTACATACTTAGTACGACGCGATATGGAAATACTGGGTATTTACAAAGTTGAGGTATTTTTAACAAGAATAGGTAATTTCACCAAAAATCACCTATACAGGGTGTTCCAAGGCGAAATTCCTTAAAAATAAGCAAATATGTTTGTATAAAGTTTGGTCTGGAAACGTTCTCGAGAAGGGGGACAAAAACTTAATATGTACAGGGTGTATCCTAAGTCTGTCATAAATTAAGGGGGTGATTTCTTAGATCCAAAAGCCTAAACCAGGGCCCTAAAGTTACTGGTTTCCAGGATAGAGAAAGTTAAAGTTTTTTAAAAATATCACATTTTTTAAATTAATAAATATTAATTGAACAAAAAAATATACAAAAAACAGAAAACTTAAAAAAACGACATTTTGAAATATTGTCAAAAGTTTGAATATGCCTTTTTTACTAAATTTGTTTTTTTAGAAATCATTTATTGTATTAGCTGCCGCATATTAAGCTATTTTAAAAAAAGTACCATCATATAAAGTCAAAAAAATGTGTTTGAATTTATTTAAATTAGTTTAATATCTTTACAGTAAAGTAAAAATGCGAGATCGAATTTTTTGATATTTTCAAAAATTTTAGAGTAAACTGAACTTCTGTTTATTTAAAAACGAAACTAACTACAACTTTTCAAAAGAGACATAAAAAACTAAATGTCCTTACTCATACCCTTTTTTTCAAAGTTTTAAGTTGCCTTTTTACCAAAATTGCTCAGACTTCAAGAGGGCCGCAGGGTCCTGTTTTTAAACCCTTAATGTTTACAATTTATATTAATGACTAACTGACCCGTTCCACGCTTTGTAGTGGCTATCTTTTAAATAAAAAAACATTAAAATTAAATTTTATTACATTTACAATTTTTTGGAATTCTGATGACTAGAAAAGGAACTGATTATACAGGAATTACCACCTAACATAAGAAACTTACATTCTTTAACTAAAACAAGAATTAAAAAATATTCAATGAAGCGCTCTTTAATTGTTTTAATATTTTTTTTATATACGTATTATACAGGGTGTTAGAAGTTTGACTTTCTTAATTTTAACAGACGATAGAATACATTAAAATAAACAAAAAAACCATATGGGTCCTAAATGCAACCATTTTCCAGAAAAAAAATATCAAAATCTCCAACAGTTCGATTAATTAAGGAACATTTACATAACTGGATGACACGAAGTACTCAATACACAATTCAGTTGGTATCTGGAATTAGACCGTGTCTGAGTGTTTTTTGCGTACCACTATTTCCTTTTCTTGAGGTGTTTTCCAACGAATGCGCGAAAATTAGATTCGAAGTAATATAGATGAAAACACAACTTTTTTGTTCATTTATGATTACTATATCTCAAGTCAAGTCAACTTTCTTACACCTTCTATTATTAGAACTGTATTTATCTATTTCGAAAACAACTTTTTTAAGTGTTCTATTTTATTTTCAATTTTTTTCACGTTTTTTTTTTATGTTTATTATAATTATTATATATAACTGTACTCTTGTTTTGATGTGTGTAAACATTTTTTTGTGTATAACATTAAAATTTAAATAAATCAATAAATACTCTGCTCCAATCATACAGATATAAATGATTCTTTTAATTTACCTACTTGATTGTATCTTATTTATTACTTATATGGTTTTAATATGTTGGTTCTTGTTTGTTTCAATAATTTTCTTACATTTCTATGTATAAGAACGTTTGTAATTTATTACTATTTCTTTTTTGTTCAAATTTTGCTTATGGTTTTATTTTAATAATATTTTATGACTGTTGCAAAATAGATAAATAAATACCAATATTAAAATATGTCTATAAACTTTTTATGAACAATGTATGTCAATTTACCACAATCTTTGTACATTAATTTTGTTCAGGTTTGGCTTCTCTATGCGTTAATGAAATTAAATTAAATTTCAATAGAAAAACTGTAATTCCTGTTCAGAATGTTCACTTGCTATTATGCAATTTATGCTAAAATCTATGAAAATACTAAAATTCGACAAAAGCAATTTTTCGAAAATATGTAACTGTAACCAAATTATCATTCAAGAATGGCACTGAACCTCCCAAATCTATCTACGGCACTGACAATTAAAATGCATTAAAGGAAAAAAGTAACAGATTCTTCCTATTCTTATTACTTTTTTTGTTTGGTTTTTATTACGACATACTCAGGGCTGTATTTATTGGGTTTTATAAGTCAAAAATTGTAATTATACCTATAAAAAGACATTTTAAATATAAAATTATTAACATTATTATTGTTTATTTTAAACAAAAAATTGAAATATATTTATGATCAGTATTTATAACAGAAAAAATACATATTGCGAATTTATATATTAAGTCGTTCTTATCTAGGTATAATTACCATTTTTGACATATAACATTCAACTCAGTCCTGAGGATGTCGTAATAAAAATCGCGAAACGTCGACAAAGGGTATTGTTTGAAAAAAAAGAAAGAAAACAATACTTCCTTGCTTATTCGTAATTAAAAATTTGTGCACCGTTTATGGGACACCCTGTATAGTTGATTATTGATAAAACCTCTTATTTTTACCAGTTCTACATGCCTCAATTTTGTAGAATTCGAATCGACCGCACCACGCGGTCAAGAAATCTCTCTCGCGCATTTCCTTTATTTCTGATCAGACAAAGCGCTAACCATCGGAAATTGGAATGCACCGTACGTACCGTCCGTACGGATGGAACTAATTTAGCACTGGCAAATGGGAAGGTGCGCCGCACCGAAATCCTTACCAATTAGTCCTAGTTTCCTTGCAATCAGTGACGGCAAACACTCGCGCCACGTCCGATTTTTCGCTAGCGCCGGTTTCCCAAGTGCAGACCAATTTTCGTGGCGTCGATGCCGAATAAAGTTACGGAAACACACGCGGTGATTGTTGAGTTAAATGATGAGTTACGTCGGGCGATTTTTCGGCTGCAAACAGAATGTTTCACTTGCAATACCGACGCAATAAGTTTGCGTTTTTGACTCGGGCAGAGCTGCGCTAGATTGAGAAGGAACGCGTTCGGCTAGAAGGAATAAGACTCAAACTTATTTGTGTTGATTTTGTAAGAGGGATTGTTTCGTAGTTCTGGTAATATAAATAACAGAAAGTACACCAAATTGTCATACTTTATCTATTTTCCCATATGACAGATTTTGAGTGCTCGATTTACCACGTGACGTCACGATGGTCAAGGTCGTTGCTTGGAATATAAACAAAATCAAAACCTTGTTATTGTTGTTTTCTATTAATTATAGGATAAATTCACAAACTAGGTTACTGTAATTGCAAAATATAACGATAATTACGCAAAATATAACAACAAACACGAACAATATTTGCAGATAATAGAAAACATCAATTTTATAATATATAAATAAGTGTGAGGTTATGAACTGTTTCCCTCCAAGCCAGTAGTCATGCCCATTTGGTCATGTGCCACAGATGCTCTATTGTAACTTCTTTGGATTCGTGATAAGAACTTTTTGTTGGGGTATTAGTGTATCTTGAAATATCGACTTTGGTAGGAGTTTGGATTGTCTTTTGCAATTCATTTTCACTATTATCTGGAATTGAACCACATATTTTGTTCTAAGGATAATTAAACATATTTTTTAAATTCTTATTGCAAAGCTAATTTGGATGTTAGGCAATATGAAGAAATATATCCAAACTAGTACCATCCAAGGGTGTTTTCGTAGAACTTGTTAGTTACTTAAGAGAAACTGTCAAATTCAACAACAGCAAGTGTGTCAATATCACTTATCCAAAGAAGATACATATTTTCAAAAATTTTGAACGTGAAAAAATATAAGAACCAAACACTTCATCTAAAAACATTTAGATATGAATGGTTGTGTAGAAAAAACAGTATCTTCACTTACATTTGTTTTAATATTACATGAAACATGCAGCAGCACTAAATAAAAGCCTATGTAAAATGTCATTAATAACATACGTATTATTATGTACCGAGGCCTAAAGAACACCAGAAGAAAGTACCCAGGCCGAGTTTTATGCAAAGAACTAGCAAAGCTAAAAGAATGCAGATTTTATGTAATTCTCCTTCCAACCTTAATAATTTGGCTTCGTTTTGTCGATCTTTGACGTAGTGTTACTTTTTAGTTGTCATATTATTTTACGTCCTGTCGGTTCCTTTTAATTTTTATGGACTCATTCACTTCACATCCTCTTTTACTTCACAATCGCTGATTATAGCAGATGTGAAGTAATTAAGTCCGTGAAACATTTGCGGACGTAAAATAATAAAAGATACATACAGTAACACGGAAATGAGTTCATAAGACCGCCAGAAGAAAGTAACGAGGCCGAGTTTTATGCAAAGAACTAGCAAAGCTAAAAGAATGCAGATTTTATGTTATTCTCCTTCCAACCTTAATAATTTGGCTTCGCTTTGTTGATCTTTGACGTAGTGTTACTTTTTAGTTGTCATATTATTTTACGTTCTCTCGGATCCTTTTAATTTTTATGGACTCATTCACTTCACATCCACATTTACTTCACAATCACTGATTATAGCAGATGTGAAGTAATTAAGTCCGTGAAACATTTGCGGACGTAAAATAATAAAAGATACATAAAGTAACACGGAAATGAGTTCATAAGACCGCCAGAAGAAAGTAACGAGGCAGAGTTTTATGCAAAGAACTAGCAAAACTAAAAGAATGCAGATTTTATGTAATTCTCCTTCCAACCTTAATAATTTGGCTTCGCTTTGTCGATCTTTGACGTAGTGTTACTTTTTAGTTGCCATATTATTTTAACTCGGATCCTTTTAATTTTTATAGACTCATTTACTTCACATCCGCTTTTACTTCACAATCGCTGATGTGAACGCAGATGTGAAGTAATTAAGTCCGAAAAAAAAACGGACATAAAATAATAAAAGACATAAAGTAACACGGAAATGGGTTCATAAAACCGCAATCTGATGAACTCTAAGTTTTCTATCATTAATTGGTGTGCAGTAGATTAATTAAATATCACTCTGTTTAAATTGAGACATCTCGCACAGTCAAACAAAAAATTTAAATGCGGAGGATGACTGGGTACAGCTTTTGAAACACATTTTTGTACTATTGATATTACCAGAACCACAGAAGAGTGAAATAGCCTCTATCTAGAAGAAAATATAGGCACACAAAAAGTTTGTCTGTTCCACCGATGAAACCCATATGACCCCATATATTTAGACACCCAGAAATAGAATTTGCTATGTGGAATGTCCCATCGTTCCCCATTTTTTAATTGTCAAGAACCAGGTTTCACTTTGGGTCTGTTAAAGAGTCGGCACATCATGTTCGTGGAGTTTATGGTATATCTTGGTTGTCCAAAGACTTGCTCAAGTCTTGAGGTTTTTTGCAGTTAAAAAAATGGAGAAAGATGGAGATTTAAATACTTAGGGTGGTATAGGTCCCATCCGAGATACATACAGTATTTCTTGTGTGTCTTCGTACTATTGTTAATTTGGAAGACAACATATGACGAGAAGGAACAAATGAGAGGAATATCTTCTAATAAAGCACCAATTATCTCTAATTTATTTCGAGTATTCCCGAAACTTTTTACGTGGAAAACGATGGTTAGAACCCTTTATTCGGCAGTTCTAACTGCCCTGGGCGTCGGGAGAATGTGACGCCGCCGCGGCGAGCCGCTGTAAACCACTGAAAGGCACCGGTAGATAATAAGTGAGCATAGGGACGGACGGACCGGTGAACACCTGACCTCATACGGTGGTTTCCCGATCCACGTGTATATATTCTACAGGGGGCGCCTTATGTCAAGAATTTAAACTAGGGTCGAGCAGCCTGGGGCCTGTGAGCAGCTTCTTCTTGGCCAGCCTCCGCCGGCGCCTGGCTCTCAGCCGGTGCAGGGTCAGGCAGATGAGCAGGACGATGGAGGAGATGACGGCGGCGGCGGCGGCCAGCGCCGGCAGCGGCAGCGAGTTCAGCAGCTTGGAGGTGGCGCCGCACTCCACCTCCGACTCGTCGTGGCCCGAGGGGCAGTGATTCTTCCTGTCGCACCACAGCGAAGCACTGATACACGCATCTAATTCCGGACACTTGTACGCGCACTCGAGGTCCGTCTCGTTGGCACTCGCGTTGACGGGGACTTGGAGCTGTTGGAGCAGCGAGGATCTCGACCTGGTGATCTCCAGCCAGCTGAAGGCCGCCACTCCCGCTTCGGCTCCTATCCATTCCACTAGGAAGTTTGGCGGTCTCTGTACCGCGTGGGCCAAGGATTCTCCCCACCACTCTTCGCTAAATATGTGGATGGCCAGCAGTTTGGTTTCTGGTTCAGCTGGACACACTACTCTTACGAGTTTTGGAGGTCGTCCGGAGTAGATCATCAGTCGGTTGGAGGTTGGACAGCGAGTGGACTCGTCTAGGCGCGGTTTAAGTGGTAAGAATGCCCCCCAACTCAACAAGAACAAACTCCTGTTGTATCTCGCTTCCACCAACCAAGGCATTCCGGTGCAAAGGCTGTCTGATCTCTCAACAGGAGGATTGTTGAACTGCACGTCACCCCCATCTCCTCGTAGTCTATGCGTTCTAGGACAGTCAGGCATTTTCACTATTTCAAACAACGCGTGGAAGTGAATAACGGTAAAATCCTCGGTGATGTTCATGTCTTTGGCAGTGAATTGGAGTTCTAGGATTCTCGAGGATGAAATGAACACGATAGGTTTACTGGATAAGGTGGAGTTGTCACAGACACACGCCTTGGGTATACGGATATCCCTCCACGGTCTCTCGTAGATGCTTAACTCCGCGATACGGTTTCCCGAGTAGTGTTCACACGCGTACCTTCCGGTATGAGGATCGTTTATGGTTTCACAGGAAGGGTTAAGACCGAACGACGCGTTGTTGAGGATGATCCTTACTCTCTCGTTTGCACTCACTTCGAATCTATAGACGCAGTTCAAGTCTCTAGCACCGCCTCGTCCGTAGAGGAAGATGTTTCTTGGAGCAGTCACTTCTCCTACGTGCTGTCTCCTGAACACTCTATGGCACGGTCCTTCGTCTTCCTTGTCAGGCCAAGTGTCACCTCCTACTCTTGTGTCTACGAATTCGTATTTCAATCTGAATGAAGCAGGGTGCAAAGCAGTACCATCTTCTGTGTGATGCTGAACCACCAAAGACTTATCAGTGGATAAGTAACTTTCTTCCACAGAGCAAGGTCTGGTGACTCTAGTAGAGTTGCTGAGGGCGCTGTGGTCGCATAGTTTTGGAGGCTCATCGCATTTATCTTCGATTAATGTGTTGCCGTCCCAGACTCTTAACCTTGTCGAGCAACCACTTGAAGAACCATTGCTTAACAAAGCATGTGCGCTCTCTCCTACAAGCAATGCTCTGTGGCTGTAGGAAATGAAACTTACCCACACTAGATCCCCAGGATATCCTCGAAATATGTAAGTGCAAGTGGTGTTAGGGGGAAGGGAGTGCTTTGGACTAATCAATCTACCTTTCCTTCCTCTTCCCGTCCAAATCTCGTCGCTGTCTGGGCTTGTGGCGTTAACATCAAACTCACACTTCAAGCTGTGTCGGGAATAATCCAAGGAGTCAGAATCGGCGAAGATGACGTCAACGTCTAGCTCAAATCCTTTTAGAGGTGAATGAGAAGGCGGCGAATGCAGAGGTATACTAAACGGTGAAGAATGGAACGCTACCAGCATCTCAGGACCTCTAGAAACCACTCTTGGAAGCCAATCGCCTCCACAGTACTTGGCTAGCACTGGGTCGTTCGTGGACCCTCCATCGTAGAAAATCAAATGATCCCTTTCTCCAGTGCAGTCCCTCCAAGCTCTCAGAGCCCTAGCTGTCTTGTTCAGCCCGGCTACGTTGATGGACCTCTTCATGTGCATCTTATGCGCTGCCTCCTGCCTCACCGCTATCATCGCATGCTTGCAGGTCGGCACAAACTTCTGCCTCAAGCTCCAGTAACAGGATACGTTCCGTGGATACATGCCCGGATAATTCGGGGACTGCAGTCTACACGGTTTCCGGTAACACTCCTCGAACTGCCGCGTACAGTACGTGCCTGGGGCGACTTGGCCACGTTCCAGAGGCGCGGTGGGGCTGCCGAAGCGGACCACCGCTTCCCTCCGCGACACGAAGCGGTAACGCAGGCGGAAGGCGAAGGGTATCTGCGGCGAGCCGAACAGCTTGACGGTGACGGTGACGGTGGAGGTTTCGCTGTAGTAAGCTGCCGGACCGGAGGAGGAGCCGCACCAGGAACCGCCGGTGAAGGGGCGACCCAGCTCGCTGAGCTGCATGTAGCCGTCGGGGCAGCCGTCCAGGGCGGAGGCTTCGTAGCGGCCCACTTTGAACTCGTCGAAGATGAGCTGAAACAAGGGGAAGATTTAGTTGATGATTTTTTTAAGTGCGTAATTGAGGTTATTTTTTTATATACTCTACTGATTTTTTTTTAAATAAAATTTATAAAATGTGACAAAAATAAAATGCATAGGTTTGATGTTGAATCGTAGTATTATTAAAAAAAACAACAGCTAATAACAAGAAATATACAATTTTAAAAATAGTATATTTATTAATTTGGGGTAATCTTCACCAACTTCAGGAGTAGCTCATAAGCAAACTACATTTTCCGGTTGCTTGCCCCAGACAGATTGCCTTTGAGGCAATCCTAAGGATTAATCACTCAACTTCTAAGTGCAAGTCTCACGAAACATAAACAGATATACAAAATTAAAGGAAGATAACCCTTACAGCAGCTATATTTGCTGAAAAATGACAGAGCGATTATACGACAGTCGCAAGAGGTGGAGCAAACCCAGTAGATCATCAATCAAGGCAGTCTAGGTGTGCTGTTTGAATTATAGATACTTAATAGCTTCCTGGGGTGATATTGCAAGTTTTCTTGCAGCGGTGCATTCCCTGGTCCCCTTTAACGATTCTCTGGGGATTTTTAGCAAAACTAGTTACTTTGTGGTTTACAAAAGGAATGTTATGGTATCTGCGAAGGCAAACTAGAAAACTAGAGCCATTTGAATAGTTGAAATGCTGAAAACGTTTCTTACTTACATCTGAAGTATTACAATGTCACAATTTTGCTGTTTTCAGCCAATAAAGCGGCTAATAAATAAAGAACGGACAGCGACACACATGAGTCATCTTTAACGTCACAAACCAGAAAGAAATGTGTATAATGTCTCTGCTAATGTCTTTTTGTACACAATAAGCAGGGCTTGTAACAGCAGAACGTTTCAATTGGAATATACAGGTTGGGAAAGTCCCCATGGTTCATCGGCTGTTACTTGAGAGCGATAAAGTAAGTAACAGAAATCCGTGCGATAGAGAAGGATGGCTATAATGAAGGCTTCTCATAGTCACCGTCCATTTCGCCCTTCCACAAAAGTCGGAATTGTATAAGTAGTGACATCTATTACAGAAAAGGCAAACGACGAAAACAAAGTACAAGTGGAAGTGAATCTTATTTGTGGAAGAGCAAAACGGCCGGGACTATGAGACGCCTTCATTATAGCCATCCTTCTCTATCGGACGGATTTCTATGACTTACTTTATCGTTCTCATGTAACGGCCGATGAACCATGGGGACTTTCCGAACCTGTATACGAGTACATATTGGAATAATATGCGAAATGAACGACACAATACAATTTCCACAAAACTATTTTATCAGCTTACGAAATAGAAAAATTGTAGTTTCCTGTTTATATGATTTTTAACTGCAAGAAATATGTCAACACTCACTCCCCATCTCGTCCTTTATAACATTTCAGCGGGATCGCCGTGGAACATATTTTCCGCCGGAAAAGAGCCAAAGGACCTATGGGGTTGGCGCTCACCACGCGCCAGCTCGTTATCCGTTTCTATAAGGCACTATATCTTTCATAAGTGCAGATCAGAGCCATACACAATAGATATAAACGGTGTAATGAAGTAAGCTCGAGTAGCGGGAGGGCGACGTGATTTGTTGCTAGTGTTTTTATTGGAGCAAGAGTACAGATCGGCACGCATAGAGGGCCGGGAGATGGATATTGTTACTGGGTTAGACAAAGCTTTAGGCTCTAGAGGCTATTATTTGTAATAAAATGAATTTGGAGTGAAACTATCAATGTTCAATAAATATTGTGCCGTGTAGAGATGGACTTAACTGGAATCTAAAAATACAATGAAATGTGAGAATACAATGGGAGGAGAATAGTGCACTTCATGAGAATTCATTCTAGGAAATTATGCATTAAACGTCAAATCATGTTGGTTCCTTTACAGAGTAATAACCTTTGTAATATAAGCTTTCATTTTTGAATGTAATGGTCTAATTACTAAGTTTATTATATATATTCAAGTTTAATGAATCATTTTTTAATTTAATGAAGTACAAAAAGGATCCATTCAATTTAGGAGATCTTGCTTAATTTTCTCTCCTTGTATTATAACTGTAAGGTTGCCTTGTACACTAAAATATTTCTTATTACTCCATATGCTTAAAAGACTGATAAATGAATAAAAAAGTTAAGGGCATTACAGCAAGTTTTACGAAATGAAGACACTAGTGGTCGTGGAGATGAGCATTGGCTAGAATGCGAAATATTTTCTTTTGTTGGCGGAAAACCTTTCCAGCAGCACTGGAATTACCCCACAGGTAAGGTCATGCAGACACCAGTTAAAATGTCATTATTGAGAAACCTACGTACTGTCTAATTAACTCTATTCAGCTTGACAATTTCACACAGAGATTATTTACAGGATAAACATTCATTAATAATTGCTCTCAAAACATGTATTGAATTAATATTATTTTTGGCCATTTTATTAAACAAAAACAATTGCTGAATTTTATCTGCATTGACCAATTCAATACCATCTCATTAATAACAAAAATAGAGTCCATCAAGGAAATTGATGACACACTGACACTTTTATTAACAGAGTGGTGTCATCAGCAAAGAAAATGCAATACTTTGGCGGCATAAAATGTATGAAATCGTTTACACAAATTAAAAATAGAAGTGGTCCTAGTACGGAGCCCTGTGGTACTCCGTACCGAATCAATTGAATATCAGAGTGAATATCATTAACTGGAACAAATTTTTTGGCAGGGGTAATGTCCTTATCCCATAATATTCCAATGTTTTAATTGATATATTATGTGAAACACAGTCGAAAGCCTTGGCTAGATGACAGTTTGTAATAACACAATGTGAACCTTCCTTAAGTCCCATAACAATAAATTTTGTTAGTTCAGAGAGCATGGGCAAATGGGAAAGGCTAAAAGAAGATTACTTAAAAAAAAAACTGGAGAGACTTTGCTTTAGTATAGTATTCTTTTTTACAATTTTTTCGAAAACAGGAATTGTAGAGATAGGACGATAATTTTCCACTTTATTGCAGTCATCTTCTTTCTTAAACAGAGGTACCTACAACTCATGCAATTTTAAAATGTCAGCAAAAGTACCCGTTTAAAAACATACATTCAGTAAAGATATAGTCGACTGTAATAATATATCCGTTGTGTTTTTACAATATTACTAGTTATGTCAAGGACATCCAGGCAATGATAATTTTTTAAAATCTTTTAAGCCTCATTTAGGTATTTCGAGAGGAATGACTGGAAGCAAATAAAAGCTATTTTTAGAAGCAAAAGGAATTCTTCAGCATCTTCTTTACTTACAATGGAATTAATCAGAAGTTTGAAAAAATTACAAAAATATTTATTAATGATCAGGAAATAATCTGCTTTTTGGTTTATTTACATTGTAATCCTTAAAGTCCAACGCCCTAGTCAAAATTGTATTTAAAGATGACATTAAAAAATATATTCTGTACGGGAGTGGATTCATACAAAATGCATCTCATACCTCGGTTATGTTTTTTTTTAGTTTTACTTGGTTTTAGTTGTCACATTAACTTTGTAAAAAAGTGCAAAGCCCTACTCGCGACGATCCCACATAATTTTCTGAAGGAAGTAATAATTTTTCCCTATAAAATAGCACATAGAAGGAAAGTTTGAAGCTCCTCCTTTCGTACAAACTTTGTTTCATGCATTTTCATCAACAAACGAAAGAGTAGTCGCATATTTAGTGCAGCGACGCTTTAAAATACGTTTATTCTGTCTGATTTGCATAAGAATCGTCATTTTATGTAAATTCCTAAATATCTCCTAAATAACGCACTGTACGAAAAAAATAATAAATACCTTTTTTGCAGAGAATATTATGCTCTACAAATTTGATCCTTTGCATGTTTGTGAAATTCTTAATACTTTTCAAGTTATTTGAACAAAATACAGGGTGTTAAAAAAAGAGTGTAAAATATTTAAGGAGGCAATAGTATGAACTAAAATAAGCAGAAAAGTCTCAATAATATGGAATGTTTTATGTTTTTTAGCCCCTTTTTTATTTTCCAAAAACGTTGTTCTTATAATAGTTGGTTGATGTTTAGTGAAATAAACAGTACGTATTTGCAGTTGTTCTCAGTGCAAAAGTTTTCTTTCGCTATGGCTGGTTACTCTAACGCAGAATTAACAGACATGCATTTCATGTATGGTCGTGCTAATGGGAACGCCACCGAGGCGCGACGTCTTTATGTTGACGCTTATCCAAATCGCCAGATTCCTTCACAACGCATGTTTGGAAGAATTCACCAAAGATTGCGTGATACCGGTTCCTTGAGCAAACAGTGCCATTTATCCGGAAGACCAAGGTCGGTATCCACTCCTAGAGCAGAAGAAGAAATTCTAGCACTGGTAGAGCAGAATCCAGGTACGAGTGTGCGGAGAATATCAGCCGAGGTAGGAATTAGTGGTCCTCTTGTTTGGAGAATCCTTCACGAGCAACTGCTTTATCCATACCATGTGCAACGAGTACAGGCCTTAAATCCAATAAATGATCATCAAGCACGTTTGGTTTTTTGCCGCTGGTTTCTACGTCATGATGCTGAAGACCCTCGTTTTCTTGCAAACATTCTTTTTACTGATGAGGCCGGGTTCACAAGAAATGGAGTGTTTAATTTTCACAATACGCATATTTGGGCCGACGAAAATCCTCATGCTCTAATAGAATCTGGACATCAGGCACGTTTTTCATTAAACATTTGGATGGGTATTGTAGGTGACAGGTTTCTAGGTCCTGTTGTTTTACCAAACCGATTAACAGGCGCTGCTTACCTCAACTTTCTGCAGAACACACTGTATGAGTTTTTGGAAGACATTCCTTTGAATCAGAGGCAACAAATGTGGTTCCAGCATGATGGTGCTCCAGCTCATTTTTCCATGGCCGTTAGAGAGCATTTACACCAAACTTTTCCACATAGATGGGTAGGAAGGGCCGGACCTGTTTTATGGCCTCCAAGATCGCCTGATCTGAACCCTCTAGATTTCTTTGTTTGGGGATATTTGAAGACATTAGTGTATGGTACTCCTGTAAATAGCCTGGAAGAGCTGCAGCTACGGATTAATCAAAAGTGTCAAGAAATCCAAACCAAGGAGGGTGTTTTCGAAAGAGTTCGAATATCGTTGAGACGAAGATGTCGTGCCTGCTTGGAAATGGACGGAGGGCACTTTGAACATCTTCTGTAACTTTGTTTTTTGTTTGTTAAAAGCTTCCTTTGTCGGTTTATTCCTAATAAAATAAAATGTTTGAAAAACGAATAGTGGTCCATATCTCCGCAACCGTTACTTTGCGGACCCATGTTTATTAAGACTTTTCTGCTTATTTTGGTTCATACTATTACCTCCTGAAATATTTTACACTCTTTTTTAACACCCTGTATATCAAATTTGTCCTGAAGGCGATTGTAACCGTTACAAATAAAATTTGACGAGGAAAACTGTAAAGGATTAGTTCTAGGAGTAGCGAGATGGAATGTTTTGGTATGTCTGAGATTTGAGGAATCCTGGTGAGAGCACAGTATCCGTCGTAATTATAAGATTACGACTGTGAATAACAAAAACATGTTTTTCCTCGCGTTTTTTTTAGACTGGAAAGAGAAATCAACACGGGCGTCGACGCCGCCAAATGAACGCACAACCCCCCCGGCAGGGGTCGCCCGGGCACGTAGCTGCTTACAACACCATACCGTTTGATTTATCTGCTAAGGGGATCAGAGAATTTAACGTGATTTATTTCCAATTCGAACTAATTTAACGCAGGTTAACGTTTTGGTGCGAGGGAACAATTCATCGCCCGCCCCATTGTGCTTGCATTTAATAATCGCCTGGTTATTTCTGCATTATGCGAGAACGAATTGATGGGGCTGCAAGTGGGCGTTGTTTTCGAACGATTAAGTCGCGGGTTTCGTCCGATTTCATGGGAGCGTTGTTTGTCTGGGGTACTATACGCGTTGTCCTGTTTATTATAGTACGTCGTGTCAAAATCCTGAAAAGGGAATATCGGTCGGTTGCAAGAATATCACAGAGTTTGTTTTTGTTGCAACAATAGTCCTTACTGAAAAATTTCGTTTCATAATTAGGCTTAGGGCGGTGCAGAGTTTAACAGGACCGTAGTCAGATTACGAATGAAAATATTAATATGTTTACAGAAAATATGTCGCAACATATCACTATTACCAAAGAGCAAGGCTAAGTAGAGGATAAATACCCTGTATAAATTTAAATGACACCACTTACCCGAGAAACTTTAGTGTTGAGATAAGGCTCTCGTGTACGCTGGGTGTTTGGCCTCCGGGTCATTCACACGCGTGTTTTGCGGTCGGTATTGAATATTCTCTTGCAAAAAAATTATCAGAAGTAGTTTAATACATCTTTTTTAAAGTAGAACAGGTTTTATAGATATTAATTTCATTTAAATTAGTTAAAAAATGCGCATTTGAAAAAAAAACGGAAAAAATGAGTTTTTTAACTCAAAAATTCATAACTAACGTAATTTTTAATATTTTTAACTCAAAATTTATGAGTATACTTTTGAAATACAACGCTTTCAGAAAAAAATTAGTGCAATAGTGATGCTTTCAAAAGAGGTATTTATTTTAACTGATGAAAACTCAATATACTATAATTACTATACTACATTTAAATCGATTTATTTTTATATAATTGCATTCAAAATGTATTAAAATGAAAAAAATTATAAATAATGCATACAAAAAGGTTTTTCTACGGCCAAATGTTGACATATACATGGTGATCCAGAACTTATCAAAAAAAAATTCTGAATGTACAGGGGACCCTTACAAATACAATTTTGTAGACAAAAAATCAAAAAGGGCAGGTCGAAAATGATTTAAAAATACACTTCTGCACGGCACTGGAAACTGGTCCACTGTAAAACCTGACCTCGCCCAATGCGACCGGCATGGCGATATGATAAAAACGGACAAAAACTTTCGCAAGGAAAGAAATATGTAAATAGAATTTTATCGCACCTATTTTATATCGGCAAATTCAACTGCTTTTGCCTTTATTAATTAATAAAATTAATTTGTGTTTTTAAATAATAAAATCATTTGACATACCCGATGTTACAACAATTGTTCAAAATTTTATCCACCAACGTGTAAACACATTTGGGTCCGTTGTACGAACTAACGCAAATGTTGTCTTGCTTCACTATAACTCAAATGCTTCACCATAAATTAAAACGATATCCATCAACTCCGAGAACACGCAAACCACTTTTGACACTAACTACCCATTTTTGACACTAACTACTAAAAATCTATTGTAAACAGCACAGATAACAGGTAAATACTATCGCAACGACGATTGCAAAATCCGATTTCAGTATTCGGAGTCGCTGAGGCCACGTGGCGAATGATACTAGAGACTACAGTTGTCTAGCTATGTAGTGGTTGAATGTACTATAACTTCAATATATTTTTTCTCGGAAACCATAAGGATTTTACAAAAATTTTTTTACGATATTGATTCCATTTCTCATGCTGCATCTATTCCCAAATATTTTTGGATAAGTTTTGAATCACCCTGTATACAATTTTGTCAAATTTTATTAAGGATTTACGCCAAGCTTGAGATAACTTTGCAAATAGACTAAAGATAGTTTTTTTTGTTTTACTTCGAAAATCCTTCAGAGTTCAAACCGCTGCGACTTTTCTTCCATTGTGATCTGAATGATTGAAATTGTCACTTTTGCTAAAAATCAATTAAATAATAGATTTATCATCTTTATTAATTTTTTAATTGAAAATGAAAGCCTTCAGACAATGACATACTAAATTAGGGGTGTCGATATGTCCAAAGAATTTTAAAATTTCACGCATAAGAAATATGAAAAAGAATAAATTTTATAAGTTCGTCCGAATTTGTCGATATTCCATATTTGAGCTTTCCTGAGTATTAGAAACAACTTTTATCGATAATATTTTGTAGTAGTCCTTAAAATAAAGTCTCTTTACTCTTGAGGTAATTTTGGTTTTTCCAATTTTGTGAACGCCCCGTATAGATTTTTAGTTTTCTGAAACTGGTTTTCCAAGTTTCAGGACAAGCAAATATTTTTATAAAGAGTGACTTTTTTACGAAAAATTAAAAATATTTTGTTTTACAAGAGTAGGTAAGCCAATCGGTATACCTTTTTTAGTGACCTTAAATTGGCTGGCAAGTTCTCTGTGAACGTTAATTACGTGCAGCAAAGGGAAAAATACGAAACAAACGACTGCAATCCACCCTCCTACCACGCTAGAATCATAAACGTAAAAATTAAGAAACCAATTCTGCCCGAAAAGTGGCAAATTAAAGAGATTTATAAACAGGGGCTTTCCTTTAAACGAACCCCTTCTCGTTACCATAAAGAACAACCGGCGTCTGTTAAGCGTACCAGTTAATGTTTCTGGAGAAAAATTGGGATTAATTAACCGTAATTGTGTTAATTAATTCATCAATTACGCGTTATTAAGTTATTCGGAAGCATCGGTTTTAATTTTCCCGGCGGTGATAAATTAAAAAGTAATTATTTTCTTAAAAGTGAGTACGAGCTTCAAAGACCGAAGCAGAAATTGTAATTAGTTGAATCTAAAAAAAATTACTATCATTGAAGGTAAACCTATCAAATCTTATATTACTGTATTCCTAAAAATATTCTGATGAGATAAGGAATAATATACAACATGTCACTTTAAAAGTACAGTTGAATAATCTTTGACGTTTATCAAATTCAACTAGTTTCCAAGATACTGTATTTCAAGCTGAATTTTTGTTCTCAATTGAGACCGAAATGTTCATTTCCGTCATCGAAGTGGTCTTCCAACTCCCATGTCTTTTGGTGGAGGTAATATCTGCCCCAGAATCAACTAAAATCCTAACATAACCTAACTTTTGCCTTCTATATCCTGTACAGTAAATTTATTATACATGTTTCGATTTCTACTTCTTTGGACCATACCCAATCCAATTTTTTTTCATGTAGCGGCTTTAAAATCTTTTTATATGAATATTTTGTCTAACATTCAATGCACTTTTTAATATGATGTTGACATTTTCAAGTCATTATGAGCTGTTTAATATTATCTTGCAGATTTTTGAGGGATAAGTTACGGTACTGATATTTTAACACAATTTGTAACACACAGAATGTAAGAGATGATTCGAACCTCTCTCTTATTATTTGTCTTCCTCAGACGACTGTGGCAAATTTTGCATCACGGTCTTCATCTAAAGGCTTGTAGGGTCCAAATTAGTCAACAACTGAGGCCAGCTGATCATTATCTGCGTCGAACATTTTGAAGAAAAATATTTTTGCAAAAATTGGGTCTGATGAAAATCCTCAAGTTATTGAGGATGTTTCTATACCACCAGAAGGTGTAGTTTTTGGGCTCAAGGCGTGATTGGGCCTTATTTTTTCGAGGATGATGATGGAAATCGTGTTGCTGTTAATGGAGAGCGTTACAGGGATATGACAACAGAATATCTTAGGTTTAAACTGATAGGTGTTGATACAGACAATGTTTTTTTTTTCAACAAGATGGTGGGACACATTTCGTCAAAGAAATGATTAATTGTAATAACAATTTCCTGGATGGGAGGGATGCTATTGTCAACTGGCCACCAAGATTATGTGATCTCAACCCCTCGGATTTTTTCCTATGGGGTTATGTGAAATTTTTGGTTTACAGAAATAAGCGAAAATTGGATTCAGTCAATTCATTCAATGTCAAAATTTGTAATTCATTTCTTTAGCAGGATTTTGAAGAAGTTTTTGAAAACATATCGTACGGACACGCGATGTCCTTTTGCATTCTCGAATTGTTTATTTATTCCTAGAGCGAGTTAAGTGTGTTTATTTCGACTTTTTCCAGTTCCTCCGGTATATATCAAATTATTCCAGTATTATTCAGTTTCTACATCTAAATTATCTTTATTTTTTCTATTTTTGTGTAGAATTCAGTCCATCATGATCGAATGATGCATTTTTCGACTTGAAAAAATACAGCGTGATGATATTTGGAACAAAATTTATAACATTTATACTGAGTGATTTATAAAAAATGCCGAGACAGGTCGATTTTGTTCTCGGGAGGGTTGTTTACAGGGCGACCCAGAAAAACTGAACGGCCTATAAATGTGTTTTTTCTTATGGAATACCCTGTATATTTTTTATATTCGGATAAAGCTTTCTCTTACAAATACAGTGATGTAAGGTTTGACGGGTCTATCTCAAATAACAAGCGAGATATTGCGAGAAAATGGCATTTATTTCAAAAAATTATTTAATGTCGTTTTTCATAAAAAAAATTGTACTTGGAACACTTATCCGAGTTCACATGTATATGTATGTGTACATTCGGAAATTGGCCGAGGCCTTGAATTCGATAAAATTAAAAAGAATTAAATATATCATCATATTCACATATAATTTTTAGGATTTTTTTTTATATTTTTTTGGCTATAGACCAGTGCTTAAGCCTTCAAAAATGGTAAAAAGTGAAAAAAAATTATAGTAGGATGAAACCCATTGGAAAAGGAGGAGAATATAACAGAAATGAAAAGAAAAATAATTTACGGGCGATCTGAGGTCGGGAAGGGGAAGGGGGTGAGTTTTTAAGGGTAAAAAACGGTTTCCCTTGATTTCCGGAAAAACTACAAGTCTTATGGAAAAAAGTTAAATGGCAAAGTTGTAGGTAATAAAAAGATCTACAACTTTTGTATTTACACTTTTTTCACATAACCTCAAAATTTATGTGAAAAATTCAAATAACCAAGTTTTTGGTTTTTTATTTTTATCTTTTACAAACAAATTTTTTTTTTACGAAATTTGGTGAAAACTTACCTATTTATGTCCCAAACACGCTGTAATTTTTTTGATTTGAAATATTTATTTTTTCACCTTATTTTTACTTAATATCGAAAAAGCACCCTAATTTTCAATCGAAAATTCTCACGTCAAAATATCTGCTTTTTTAAAAACGTCGGTGGGCTTTTTCTTCGTTGAAATCTCTACTTTCTGATGGTGTAAAAAAATATATACTTTACTATGGTAAGTTTTCTCAGGAAATGCAAAGAAACGGGCTCCTAGCCCCTCCCCCACTTCTCAATGAAATACCTTTTGATGGGCTAAAATTTTCCGTAGGTCACTGAGGTATATAAGTTATCTTAAAATAGCAATAAATAGGCATCTACGTATATAATTTAAAGAAGATTCTACAACTTTCTCAAAATATTGTAGATGTCTTATTAAATATTAACTTTATTAACTTATTTGGTTGTTAATTATAATAGTATATTTCCACTTGTAATTTTTTTGTTTATCAATGTAACATGGAATCTTACGTTTTTCGAGTAATTAAAGTGTAAATTTTAATCATTAGCTCAAAATTGTACATATTAGAAAAAAATTTTCGGATTCTAGTTTTTTTCGTTTCTTTGCATTTCCTGAGAAAACTTACCATAGTAATGTATATTTTTTTTTACACCATAAGAAAGTAGAGATTTCAACGAAGAAAAAGCCCACCGACGTTTTTAAAAAAGCAGATATTTTGACGTGAGAATTTTCGATTGAAAATTAGGGTGCTTTTTCGATATTAAGTAAAAATAAGGTGAAAAAATAAATATTTCAAATAAAAAAAATTACAGCGTGTTTGGGACATAAATAGGTAAGTTTTCACCAAATTTCGTGACACAAAAAATTTTTTTGTAAAAGAAAAAAAAAAACCAAAAACTTGGTTAATTGAATTTTTCACATAAATTTTGAGGTTATGTGAAAAAAGTGTAAATACAAAAGTTGTAGATCGTACCACTTTGCCATTTAACTTTTTTCCATAAGACTTGTAGTTTTTTCGGAAATCAAGGGAAACCGTTTTTTACCCTAAAAAACTCACCCCCCTTCCCGACCTCAGATCGACCGTAAATTATTTTTCCTTTCATTTCTGTTATATTCTCCTCCTTTTCCAATGGGTTTCATCCTACTATAATTTTTTTTGGATCCAAAAATTATCGACCCTGGTCTACTATGGAAAGGTAGTTTTTAAGGATTTTTAAGGGTTGAAAAGTAATTAAATTTCATAAATAATATTAAAAAACATGAAAGTATCTTTATTCAACATATTTGAACATAAATTGAATCTTTAAAATACGTAAATCTGCGATTTTCGCATTTTTCTCGTGCAAGGGTAGTTTTCACCCCTAAATAGAAAAAACACACATCTAGACAGTTATAACTTTTGAAGTGGGGGGTCAGATGAGCTTGTATGCAAATTTTCAGGAAAACCCATGCTATCCGAAGAAATTGGGCGCTTTTACCTTATTTTCGTCTTCAGTGACTGGACTAAGTCGAATATGAAAAATATACAGGGTGTTCCATAAGAAAAAACAAATTTAGTGGCTTTGCAGCTTTTCTGAGTCACCTGTTTACAATAGAATCATCTTCCGAGAACAAAATCGAGCTGTCTGGGCGTTTTCTTTTTAAATTCACTTAGTATAAAAGTTATGAATTTTGTTCCAAACTTTATCATCACGCTGTCTCGTCGCCCCTACTTACATTAGTCCCTGCTGCGGCTCCGAATATATACATTATAAAACATAACCTTATTCTTAATATAACCGAGTTAGAGGAAGTAATGAAATCATATTTCCCACACCAGTGCTCGAGCGCCAGTCGAAGGCCCGATTACCGCCGTATTTTTTTGGGCCATTAACCATAATTCGGGAGCACCTTCTGCTCTGGAGGGCCCCGCTTCGAAAACGTCGCCGTCAGCGCGTTTCCGCGGACCAATTTATGTATTTGCCCCGGCAGGATCATCCCTCAGACGTCGTCCCTCGCCTCTCCCCCGCTCCGCGCGCCTCTAATCCCGTTTCCCGGTCTCTATTTTGCCTGAAAGAATAAAAGTATGCCCCGGGGACGCGTTATGAAGTTACCCGGACCGCTTATGGTCGGGATAACTTATATATCTGACTACTCTAATTACATTTCACGTTCGAGATATCTGCATATTTCTGGGGAAGAGGGTTTTAAATTGCATTTATAAGACGCCAGTTTTATTCTACGGATGTTCCTCGTCGCGCCGCCCTCCATTTTGGTCAACCGAAGTGTTATGCTTTACTGGATATTAGGGATGTAAGTCAGGTTTAACTAGGGGTCAATTTATTAGGGGCAATACTGCATGTTTCCTGAAATTCTTTTTTTTTTTAAGTTATAATTAGATTTTTGAAGCGCACTTAAATTTATGTTACCGCGCCACTGACGACTTAAACGGGGCTACCTGGAATTAGCCTAGTAAGTTACATCGTCACTGTCAGTGTTGCCAGTTGTTACCTTTTCAAATCAACAGTTAGAAGGCCAAAATGATTGACGGCACACCAGCACAGTTTAAAAAGCAAAATCGATTCTTATAGGAACGCTTATTAAGCTCAACGGAGGCTAGCCTCCGCTGCCCAGTTCTTACGAACCTAGCTTGGCGAAGCCACAGCGATTCGAACTGTGAGGTGGTTATGTTCAGGGTTAGTCACTATAATCTGACAGCTTATTATGAGTTTATTATTGAAATTACAAAAAAGTATTGTGTAAGTTGACAAGTATTTACAAAACTAATAATCCAGATTTACAAAGATATCCTCGTATAAAGTGTTTTGTAAAACTGAAGGAGAGTTTTTTTTTTCTTGGTTGTAATATGTTAGTTTGTTCTTATTTATGTTTTATGTTTTTTTTTTATATGACTATTCCGACTATTCCTATATATATATATATATA